>NC_068913.1:27272727-27575757 GCF_023091745.1 Budorcas taxicolor | reverse complement strand
CTTCTACTCCATCCTGTCCAAATCTAACAAAAGGCCATCACCTTACTCAAGAAAATATAATCCTGCACAAAGTCTATGCAAATCACATTTTAGGAATGACAGGAGAGAAAGAATAGAACACTTTGGATAACTGAAAGCACAACAAGAAAGATATAAAAACAAATACTTTGTAAACAACATGATGGAATATTTCAGGAGTCTGGAAAAGGAGAAACACTGAGTCTAAAATAACTTTTGGTATGAAGTTTAGAGATCTGTTAAAAAAGAAAAAAACAGTAGTTACAAAAGTGTTCTCTCGAGAGCTCTGATTCCCTTTCAAAATATACACATTATTGGGGTAAAATAAAAGTCATCAGAAACAAAACTTGAGCTTAAAGCTCAATGGAGAACAACATAGTATTAATTTATCCAGTGTGCATTTCTAAAAATTTGCACATAATTTCTTTTTGAGAGCTAAATAAGAAGGGTAGCAAGAGAAGACTGATAGTCAACTTGGAAATCAGCCAGCAAGTGATAGAGTTTCAGCAGAAGCCAGTGTTTGCTATCTTCACTGTGTGGATGCAGACTCTGATTTTAACTATTGTTCCTGCCAAGAGGAGTGGATAGGGTTTTTGTGACTTCACCCCCGAGCATCCATTTCTATCTTGTTTGGTGTATGAAAAAAATCAAAGACAGGAAAGAAAGGGAAGTGGATTTCCTTAGGCTCCTGAGTTCTTCAGTTTCGAGTAAAGGCAGAGGAAACATGACACTGCTTTGTTACTCATCTGTTACCTCTGCTCAACAGCCCATGAGAGCACAGGAGGCTTTGCTTGTATTCCTGACATCGAGAAGCTCCATGCAAATCGCATGGCTTGGTCCTGCAGTGAGTTATCAGTGCAGACCAAGAAGAGATGCTCAGGTCAAACTTCTTCAAATTAAAGAAATACTAGAGAGGGTGTTTGGAAAGATTATTGTTCCTATTTTCCATTTGGATACAATTTGCTTCAAAAATTACTGCAAATACTGTCTCTTATTTTATGTCTAATCTAAGGCAACCGGGCACTTCAGATATTGATTAGCATTTTTCCAGTGTAGTGCTTTCTAGAATCTGTTATCTCATTACTGGTGCTGGATGGAAAATCAGTGCTGCCAAGGCCACCATGTTGGGACAACTCTTGGCAAGGATAGGCTCACAGTGTGGGCTGCAAAGTGCAGTCACCTCTCCTATCCAGCTCCAACAAAGTGCTTTCAGTGTGAGTAAATTTCAACTCAAAATTCTTATTTCTGAGGGATAAAAAAGTTGTGGTAGATACATACAATGGAGTATTACTCAGCCATAAAAAGGAATGCATTTGAGTCAGTTCTAACGAGGTGGATGAACACAGAGCCTCTTATACAGAGTGAAGTAAAGCCAACGGTGAAGGTCAGGGAAGCCTGGTGGGATGCAGTCCATGGGGTCACAAAGAGCAGACACAACTTAGCAACTGAACAACAACAACAAATCAGAATGAGAAAAACAAATATATGATTCTTCTGAACTGTGGTGTTGGAGAAGACTCTTGAGAGTCCCTTGGACTGCAAGGAGATCCAACCAGTCCATCCTAAAGGAGATCAGTTCTGAGTGTTCTTTGGAAGGACTGATGTTGAAGCTGAGACTCCAATATTCTGGCCATCTGATGCAAAGAGCTGACTCATTTGAAAAGACCCTGATGCTGGGGAAGACTGAAGGCAGGAGGAGAAGGGGACGACAGATGCCGAGATGGTTAGATGGCATCACCGACTCAATGGACATGAGTTTGGGTGAATTCCAGGAGTTGGTGATGGACAGGGAGGCCTGGAGTGCTGCAGTCCACGGGGTCACAAAGAGTCGGACATGACTAAGTGACTGAATTGAACTGAACTGACTGAACAGAAGCAGATGGAATCTAGAAAGATGGTACTGATAAACCTATTTGTAGGGCAGCAATGGAGATGCAGACATAGAGAACAGGCTTGTGGACACAGCGAGGGAAGCAGAGGGAAGGACAAATTGAAAGAGTACCACTGAAACAGATACATTACCATAGGTAAGACAGACAGGGGTAATTTGCTATATGATGCAGGGGGCTCAAACTGGGTGCTCTGTGACAACCTAGAGGGGTGGGATGGGGTGGGAGAGGGGCTTAACGTGGGACAGGACATGTGTATACTTATGGCTGATTCGTGTTGATGTTTGCAGAAACCAACACAATACTGCAAAGCAATTATCCTCCAATTAAAAATAAAATTTTAAAAATTGTTATTTCTGGCTCCTCTTGAAAAAACATCTGAAGACACGTCAACACTAAGCCTGCATTCATCCCAGAGCTTCTCAGTGAGCCCTCTCTAGTGAGGCCTATTCCACTGGCCTCACCAGGCAGCACGGCCTCATCTTCAGTTGGCTTCAGCCCATCTGGCCTTACAAGCATCTGAACTGGCAGAATGAAGCTCTGACACATCTAATGCGCTGTATGTCACACAAGATCATGTTACAAGTCCTGCCTCTATGGACTCCATCTCTCAGTGAACGTAAGTCATTTCTTCATCAACAAGTATATGCTGAATGAATACACCCCCTTGCCTTTCATTTACCGATGGACACATTCAATGGTGCTTCCTCTACGATCCACAAGATGAAGCAATTACACTGTAAACTCATAAAGAAAAACAGAAAATGCAAAACCTTGTCTGAGCTCTCACAGCAATTACAGTACAAACCACATTAGTTATTCAGCTCTTTATCATAAAGTATCTCATGTGTTTCCCCCCCTTTCATGTATATTTATCTTGTCTCCCCAATAAAACTGCAGCTCATCAAAGGTCAGGATGTTTGTCTTTTATGTCTTTATAATCCCCCATGGTGATTCAAACACTGTCATAATGCAACGAATGCATACTTGTTTATTTAAAACATAGTATGGAGCAGAGGCAACCTTCAACAGTCATTCTGTTGTAATACGTGAGACCACTGCCTCTACCGTCTCTCCCTTCATAGGAATTATCCCAGGCTGAATCACACACAGCAATGCCAGCTAATTTTTCTAGATTGCTTTCCACTGGCTGCTTTCCTTCAAATCATAAGGAAGGTTCCTTTGAAGCAGGTCCTGCTAGAGACTTGATAGTGATCAGGCTGTGATCACAACGAGTATGCCGCCCTGGAACCCAGCACTGCTTACTGGCACTTACACGTTCACAGCAGGCTGTGCCAAACCACATAGACTCCAGTCCAAGAGCTTCCTCTCCAACACAGGGCTGGCTGGCAGGCTGCTCACACAAGGAGATGAATCAAGAGCCCTAAGGGCAAATTACAAACTCCTTTCTTCTTGACATGGCTGCAGACCAGCATGAGTCCAAATTGATTTCACAAACATAGATAATTATCTAAAGCGAATGCATCCAGACTCTTCTCATTGTAAAAGGAGCCATTAATAGATCAAGGTAGACTGAGTGGAAATGGAAATTTGACTGTGGGTTCAGTGGGTTTAGTCAATATTCATCCTGGTACCATAAATATAACATGGTGAGGTGGGCAACTGTGTACCAGAAATCTGGCTTCTTTTGCCTGATACTTTAATTACTTCTGTCACATCTTGTGGCATAAAGCAAGGGAGAACTACGTGATGAACTGTTTACATCATCAAAAACAGTTCATAAGACTTAAATAGGACCCAAATCCTCCTACAAGAAAACAGAATGGTCAGCTTTAGAAAAGACAAATCCTTACTGTAAAACCGCTACAATTGCATTCATATGTAATGTTGAACAAGATGATTTTAAAATCAAAATGTTATCATTTTACCACAAGTGAAAGCAAGGAATACGATTATACTTGATATTTGCCCTTACTGCCTAGACCTATTGTACTAACTGAGTTTCTAATGGGATGTTAGCAATGCTGTTTTAATGAGGTTTGATCATATCAGATTATCATATGAAGCAATAATCAGTTTAATAAGTCAGGAATTAATAGACTAAAGGAGGAAATGTCTAGGTGGACCTGGCTCCCATCACTCCTTTCCCCTACACGACCCATCAGTGAAAATTCTTTTCTGGCTCTATAAGGTGACTTATGGGGCTTCCTCGGTGGCTCAGCAATAAAGAATCCTGCAAATACAGGAGATATGGGTTTGATCCCTGGGTCAAGGAAGATCCCCTGGAGAAAAAAATGGCAATCCACTCCAGTATTCTTGCTTGGGAAATCCCATCGACAGAGGAGCCTGTCAGGCTACAGTCCATGGGGTTACAAAAGAGTCGGACAAGATTTAGTAACTGAACTACAACAGCAAAGTGGCTTATGGATAGAAAAGAAACAAGAAGAAAGGACCAGATTTCACATGCAGTCTCATCCACCAAGTTATAAGGACTGCCAGGCTCCTCTGTCCATGGGATTTGCCAGGCAAGAATACTGGAGTAGGTGGCCATTCCCTTCTCCAGGGGAACTTCCTCAACCCAGGGATCAAACCCAGGTCTCCTGCATTGCAAGCGGATTCTTCACTGCGCCACCAGGGAAGCCCTATAGTAGTAATACTACCCTTTACCTTCCTACAAACCTTCTTGATCCAGCCCCAATTCCCCCTTCTTCCAAGACCCTCCTTTCTCTTGTCATCCCTTCTAAATTTTACTCGTCTACTCACCTTATTCTTGCTCCTTGTTTAATCTATTTTATTATTTCCATGGCACTTACATTCTGAAGTAATTGATGTATTTTTTACTTGTCCGCCCACCCTGATTCCATCTCTGAACGCAGCTCCTTTTTTTGGCTACTCCATCCAAAAGTAGGGATGGTATGGGAAATGCAGACAGGGAGGGATAAGGGTAAGTTTGAAGGAAGGGTACCAATATGTCTTTCACAACAAGGTTTTTCTATTTGGTAACGAAAAAGCAGAAGATAGATACTTTGTTTTTGTAGACCACAGAAAACTACTCATGACCTCAGCTAAAAGAGGAAATTCTTCAAACTCCCTTGAAACAGCTGCCAAGCAGAAGTCATTGCTTGTTTCTTCCAGGAATGCCTGTGCAGTACGTTGACTCAGCTGGGAAAGGAGCACTTTTACTCTTCCCACTTTCCTCCTTTGTTCCACAGAAAAGACAGATATAATGGCTAGAACTCATGTACTAAGTGTTAAGGATAGAAACCAGAAACACAGGATACCTGGGCCACTGATGACGTCACAGGACCACCAAACTGTATAGCCCTAGACTGCTACCTCTGAAATGCTTTTGAGAGGGAGAGAGTATTTTTCTTTCACCACTATTTCAGTTTTTTCTATCCTATTCAGCCAAATTTATCTTATCAATACTATCTTCTAAAAAGGTTAAAACTAAATAATTATCATAAAGTCCAAACTGCCATGATAAAATGACCCTCCATACACATGGGTTCTGCATCCATGGATTCAAGCAAGTGCAAATCAGACATATTTAGAAAAAACATTCCATAAAGTTCTATGAGGCAAAATTTTAATTTGTCAGGCACTAGCACCTGCTGACGCAGACAGTAAAGAATCTGCCTGTGATGTGGAAGACTCAGGTCCAATTTCTGGGTTGAGAAGATCCCTTGGAGAAGGGAATAGCTACCCACTCCACTATTCTTGGTGAAGGCGATGGCACCCCACTCCAGTACTCTTGCCTGGAAAATAACATGGACGGAGGAGCCTGGTAGGCTGCAGTCCATGGGGTCGCTAAGAGTCGGACACGACTGAGCGACTTCACTTTCACTTTTCACTTTCATGCATTGGAGAAGGAAATGGCAACCCACTGCAGTGTTCTAGCCTGGAGAATCCCAGGGATGGGGTCGCACAGGGTCGGACACAACTGAAGCGACTTAGCAGCAGCAGCCACTATTCTTACCTGGAAAATCCCATGGACAGAGGAGCCTGAAGGTGTACCACCCATGGGGTCACAAAGAGTCAGAACTAACACTTTCCCTTAAATGCTTAGGCTTCCCTGGTGGCTCAGTGGTAAAGAATCTCTGGCAATGCAGGAGTCTCAAGAGCTGCAGGTTTGATCCCTGGGTTGGGTCGATCTCCTGGAGGAAGGCATGGCAACCCACTCCAGTATTCTTGCCTGGAGAATCCCACTGACAGAAGAGCCTGGCGTGCTATAGTCCACAGGGTCACAAAGAGTTGGACACAACTGAAGCAACTTAACATACACACAACAACTATTTACATATCATTTACATTTCATTAGGTATTGTAACTAATCTAGAGGGGATTTAAAACATACATGAGGATGTGAAAATATCATTTTATGTAAGGTACTTGAGCATTCTCAGATTTTGGTAAGCAAACCAGGGTGGGGAGGGTGGTGGTTGTTCCTGAAACCAATCCCTCACAGATGTCAAGGAACAACTATATTTTTCCCACAAAGTTTTCAACATGCATACCTCATCTGTCCTTTTAATTTTTAAAATATGCCTCTTAAATTAGCTAAGCCTACCTATTTAACAGGGGCTTCCCTGGAAGCTCAACAGTAAAGAATCGGTCTGCAATGCATGAGATGCGGATTTGATCCCTGGGTTGGGAAGAGCCCCTGGAGAAGGAAAAAGCAACCCATTTCGGTATTCTTGCCTGGAAAATCCCATGGACAGAGGAGCCTGATGGGCTATAGTCCACGGAGTCACAAAGTGTTGGACATGTCTTAGTGACTAAACAACAAACAACCCATTTAACAGATGAAAAAAATGAGACTAAGGAGGTTAAGCCACTTAGCCAAGGTACCCAGCTGGAGAATTCGAGCCTAAATCATCTGAATTTTAGCCCAGAACTGCTTCCAATAGAGTATGCTGCCAACTGCTCAAATAATGTGTCAAAGTTTCAAGAATTACTACACATGCTGCTTAATGAGAATAGATAAAGCTTTACATACATAAAAGGAAGATGACACCAAAGTTGCTATTGGCATCAACTGATTTTTTTTTAATATTTTTATAAATTCTGAAGTCTCGTCCACAACAAAAATACATACAAAATAAGTATTATAGCCACAGAATAAGTTCTCTATATTTTATTTATTGAGCAAGAGATAAACTTATACAACACAACAATATAGCCTAATTAAGTCAGGTGGCATATGTGAAAATAGTCAGGGTTCTAGGCAGATTCTGCTAGTACTTGGTACTACAGCTGCAGAGGGGAACATTATTACCAGCTATGGAGGTTTGTGAAGACTTACTGAAAAACCAGGCTGTCATCCAATTGATTAAACATATTTAGGAATATTATATTGCATAATATTTGATGCATCAGTGTGAAGCACTAAACACCAAACCAACCTGCTTTAATACTATAAGATTCATTTGCTGAAGAAGGGTTTTTTCATCTAAAAGAAAGAAATTTGCCATAAATAAGTTATTGCTTTATATAAAGTAAATATCACCTTATGTTATATTAACATATTCAATATTGCATGAATCAGTAAACTTAAAACACTGAGTTAAGATGACTTTTTTAAACCTGGGTAAAGATAGTTTTTGAAGATGAACTTATGTCCCCATTCTTTGGTGACCTCAATGAAAAGAAATTCTACTTTGCTAACTCCTGAGAGATTTTTGAACCTCTAGGCCACCCACTTACTTTATCTCCTGCCTGTGAATTTTCAGACACGGTCATAATCTTGGCAGGAGGTAAGATAAATGGCAGGCAGAGATAAACAAGTCCGTATCACATCAACGTCAATTCTTTGCATCAAAGACAACTTTTTTCCTTCAAAAATAAGTACAAATCCCTCTCCACAGCCTTTAAAGTGTCTTTAAGACTCTACCCCTCTTGGAAACACTAACCTAGTGAAGAAAAGGAACATTTATTTGTAGGGTCTATCTAGTCTGATCAGTACTGAGACTAAATATCAGATGATTTCTTGGACATAGTTCTTCCAGCATATTTTCAGGGTAAGGCACACAAGCCTAAGTTCAAATGAACTGGATGTGCGCTGGGAAGATGAATTCCTAACTGTTCTAAGACTTGGCTACTCCTACCTATAGTCCCTGAGCTTGACATCTGCACTTCCTATAATAATAACACATTGAACATTTCTGGGCTGTCTGGATTCTGTCCTATATTGATGTCCTAATGAAGCCTTTTTCACATGGCTTTGGTATTTTGTTTCATTTGGGCTTTCAGGGAGCCATACAGTAGTACATAACCAAAAAAACTAACTTCTTCTTGCCTATAATATATATTTGAGTAACCTAGAGTAGGCTGCAGTCCACGGGATCTCGAAGAGTCTGACACGACTGAGCAACTTCACTTTCACTTTTCACTTTCATGCACTGGAGAAGGAAATGGCAACCCACTCCAGTGTTCTTGCCTGGAGAATCCCAGGGACGGGGGAGCCTGGTGGGCTGCCATCTATGGGGTCGCACAGAGTCGGACACGACTGAAGCGACTTAGCAGCAGCAGCAGCAGCAGCAGCAGACATTTCAGTAATATATACTCAATGCATTTCAAGATACAAGATTTGCTCTTATGTTTTCAAAGAACTGCCAAAGACTCTCAGCCAAGCATCACTCATCTTCATCTCACTCCCACCTACTGCTCACTCACTCTTTAGATGTAATATTTTTCCATCACCTTCTCAAAGGTGGTTGATGTTTAAAATAGCAATCATGGATTGCATATATAGTTAAATTTGCTTCCTTGTAGAAAAGAAAACTAACTAAATTTTTGGTAGAGAAACATTTATCAGTAGCATCTTCATCCTTAAGTTACTTTTTTTTTACACAAGTAGTCTTGCAGAAACTACTGTCAGTTAAACCATTCAGGCAGCAAGTAAGAGAAAATCCAATTTGAAATCGCACCTGTGATAATGCAGTTTTTTATCTCAGGAAATCAGAAGTGAGTGGGCTCACAATTTGGTGTATTCAGCAAATAAATCCTATCATCAGGAAACAAATGCTTTACATCAGTTTACTATTCCGCCTTCATCTGTTGGCCTTCCTTCTCAGCACAACATCTACATACAAAACCAGTCCAAAGTCTGAAAGGAAAATGTCTTCTCCTTGGATGCTGGGGGGGAGGGGCAAGAAAAATCTTCTCTTGATATCTAAGCAAACTACTCCTCATCATCTCATATGTACATTTCTAAACATACATAGAATTACCATATTTTACCAGAAGGAAACAAGACTAATGCTTTATTGCTTCCCAGGAGTCCAGCCTTGCTTGAAGCTCAGGGCCATCTAATACCTGAAGTGGTCAGGAGGTGCGAGTGGGAAAGAACCTGCCAATACAGGAGAAGTAAGAAATGCAGGTTTCATCCTGGGTTGGGAAGATCCCCTGGAGGAGAGCATGGCAACCCACTCTGGTATTCTTGCCTGGAGAATCCCCATGAACCTAGGAGCCTGGCAGGCTACAGTTCATAGGATCACAGAGTTGGACACAACTGAGAAACAGCATGCTGCTGCTAAGTCGCTTCAGTCATGTCACACAGTCAGTTATTTTTAAAAAGTCATGAATGATTATATGGCTGGGAACTGTCTCCAGACACTGCTGTTTCACATGTAAAATGATTTACCCTAACAATTTACCACTCCGCAGCCCCACTTTTAATTTTTAATTGATCTTTTATCTTTTTCCCATAAACATGTTGGGACTTAGCCAGAAATGCCCATGTGCAAAATGACTGTGTCTATGACAAAAATTTAAATATAAGACTCAAGAAACTCATTAGACTTTTTTTTGGTAATGTGTAGAATTTCTTACAATCAAAGGTAAACTAAGCATATTAAATTTTTTTAAGAATTTGAGCAAAAGTTGATTCCAACTGGACAGCCCCAAACCAGAAGTGGTTAGAAGTGTGCCACCGATGAGAGCTTGGTGAGAGACTTTTAAAGAAAAGAGTTGGAAGCAAAGAAAGGAAATTGTTTGATTGGCTATAACTTAAGCAGTTGCCTTATTTGTAAAAGCCTAATTGGCCGTTTGTGAGTGGCTGTCATTAGATTTTAACCCTTAGGCATTTACAGGCTTAGGTTTTGGTTTGCTTAAATATACTACCAAAGCATTAAAGCCACCTCAACTGAATGTTCCTGCTTCCCTGGTGGCTCAGACAGTAAAGAATTTGCCTACAATGCAGGAGACTTGGTTCGATCCCTAGTTCAGGAAGATCCCCTGGAGAAGAGAATGGCAATACACTAGAGTATTCTTGCCCAGGAAATCTCATGGACAGAGGAGCCTGGTGGGCTTCAATCCATGGGGTCACAAAGAGTCAGACATGACTGAGCGACTTTCACGTGTTTAATTTAGTACTGAATGCTAGGTTATTTGGTAAAGAACACGGTTAAGATTCAATTAAGAACTTAGGTATGATTCCTTAATTCAGATGGGTGAAATATTTCTCTTTCCAAAGGCTTTGAGCCTTAAAATGGCCACTACACTGTTCTGAAATACAACTGACTGGTCCCAAATGGAAAAGGAGGACGTCAAGGCTGTATACTGTCACCCTGCTTACTTAACTTACATGCAGAGTACATCATGAGAAACGCTGGGCTGGAGGAAGCACAAGCCGGAATCAAGATTGCCGGGAGAAATACCAATAACCTCAGATATGTAGATGACACCACCCTTATGGCAGAAAGTGAAGAGGAGCTAAAAAGCCTCTTGATGAAAGTAAAAGAGGAGAGCGAAAAAGTTGGCTTAAAGCTCAACAACATTCAGAAAACGAAGATCATGGCATCCGGTCCCATCACTTCATGGGAAATAGATGGGGAAACAGTAGAAACAGTGTCAGACTTTATTTTTTTGGGCTCCAAAATCACTGCAGATGGTGACTGCAGCCATGAAATGAAAAGACGCTTACTCCTTGGAAGAAAAGTGATGAGCAACCTAGTTAGTATATTCAAAAGCAGAGACATTACTTTGCCGACTAAGATCCAGCTAGTCAAGGCTATGGTTTTTCCTGTGGTCATCTATGGATGTGAGAGTTGGACTGTGAAGAAGGCTGAGCACCGAAGAATTGATGCTTTTGAACTGTGGTGTTGGAGAAGACTCTTGAGAGTCTCTTGGACTGCAAGGAGATCCAACCAGTCCATTCTGAAGGAGATCAGCCCTGGGATTTCTTTGGAAGGAATGATGCTGAAGCTGAAGCTCCAGTACTTTGGCCACCTCATGTGAAGAGTTGACTCATTGGAAAAGACTCTGATGCTGGCAGGGATTGGGGGCAGGAGGAAAAGGGGACGACAGAGGGTGAGATGGCTGGATGGCATCACAGACTCGATGGACGTGAGTCTGAGTGAACTCTGGGAGTTGGTGATGGGTAGGGAGGCCTGGCGTGCTGCTATTCATGGGGTCACAAAGAGTCGGACACGACTGAGCAACTGAACTGGACTGAACTGAATGAACTATGTTCTGAAATAGTAGTGCTGCCATTAGCCTCAGATACAAGTGATTCAATTAGAAAAACTGACACATTGTCACACAATCTAGGGAGAGCCTATGAAATGTGTTCTCAGTGCTGTTAGCAACTCCTTCCTAAAGACATAATGACAGGTCACATGCAGAAATTTCATGCACAGAAATGGTCTGATTTCCACCCTTAACAGGGCTTTGAAAACTGCCCAGTTTTCACTGGGAAAAGAAAGGATAAAACTTACTCCACAAATGAGGTCAAATAGAATTGTTCTACTCTTGATAGATAGGTATGTGGTTGTATATGGGTGTGTATAACAGAAATAAATGTGTATACATTTAAATGCACACACATGCGCATACTGTATATGTGTATATTCATATGTACATGCATGCATATACTGTGTATACATTTACAAGTACACACATGCACATATTGTATACATACACACAGATGTATAAATATATACATATAGAAAGATACATACATGTATAAAGATATACATACACACACACCCCCATACTCTATTCACAAATACACACACTCCTTAAAACCTATAAAATGAAAATTATAGTGTCTATTTAGTTATTTTGTACACTTATAAAAATTATACCTTTATATTTGATTATGATGGTACAGATGGTGATTATCTTTGTGAGGATGTTGAAAAAACAAAGCATGAATAATATTCATTATGTTAACCACATTTTAAAAATATCCCTTGATTTGATTCTTTGAGTAGAATGCTTAGTGTTCTTTGCTGTATCTGATTTGGCCTTCAGGGGAGTTATTCCACTGTTACCTTCTTTTAAATTTATTATTTGAATCCTATGATCCAGGGAGGAAAACATTAAGTTGGCTGAAGCATGCTGATTTGCCCTATAGCCAAACTAGAGACAAAAAGGTCTTGGAGGCCTTAAAAAGGGACAGAAGTTCTGTTTGTTTGGTTTAGAATTTTAAAGCACTTATTTTTACTTTGTTTGCTATGTGTAATTTCTTCTAGCATCACTAATTAAACATGGTATTCAGTAAATCTTAATGTTTAGGAATTACCAGAGAAAAGAATAAATGGGACTGCGTTAAAAAAGCCATCCCATGCAGCTTAGAGGGGTAGAATGGGATGGGAAGTGAGAGGAGGTTCAAGAGGGAGGGGACATACGTCTATCTACGGCTGATTCATGTTATTGTATGTCAGAAATCAACACAACAATGTAAAGAAATTATCCTACAATTAAAACTAAATTAAAATTTAAAAAAGAAAAAAGATAATAAAAAAAGTCATCTCTTGAAATTTTAAAGTATGCTTCCAAAGTTTTGGTTTAAGTTTAAATTCTGTACTAAATTTTAGAGGAGGGAGGAAGTAAGGTTACAGGCTAGTGAAAAATATTTGAATTTTAGGGGCATCGGGGAAAAAAATAAGCAAACCAGTCGCTGCTTATGTAATGAATCCCTTAAAAATAGATGTGTTTAAACTTAAGAGAACAAACCTATGGTTGCTGGGGGAGGTGGGGAGAGGATCAGTTAGGGAATTTAGGAAGGTGTACACACTGCTACATTTAAGTTGTATAACCAACAGGGACCTACTGTATATAGCACATGGAATTCTGCTCAATGTTATGTGCCAGTCTGGATGGGACAGGAGTTTGGGGAAGAATGGATACATGTATATGTATTACGACCGAGTCCCTTCACTGTTCACCTGAAACTATCACAACATTGTTAGTCCATTTCTATCCCATTACAAAATAAAAAGTTTAAAGTTTTAAAATTTAAAAATAGGTGTGTTTGTAAGGTTTGTAAGTTTTTCAGAAACTAGATTTTATTTTTCCCTAAAAATTTCCTGTAAAGTACTATAAATTTCCAGTTTAGCCTAAAGAACTATAGAAACAGTACCACTGGAAAAGCCGATCACTTATTTGTTCAGTTCTTGGTATAAGAAAATTCCCCCTGAGCTTTAATACTTGACGGCAATTCTTCCGGCAAGGTGGACTGATAATTTGGTTTTTTTCTAGCAGCAGATGAATGAACAGGATTGCTCCACTTTTCAGAGACAGATACTCCTTGGATGGTGACAGACAGTACCCTACCTGTTCCTAACATGAATGGGAAATATAGGAACTGCAGCTACAAGAAACAACACAAGAGAGCTATACAGTGTGATCGCCGAGTTGCAGTGGAGTCACTCCTTTGTTAGGGGTTCATTACAGCATAATAAGCCATTGATTAAGTCATTCAAAATTCCCTGAATATCAACCACAAAGGAAACACAGTGCTGGGCTCTGGAGACTCAATTGCAACCAAAAGCTGCTGCTGCTGCTAAGTCACTTCAGTTGTGTCCGACTCTGTGTGACCCCATAGACGGCAGCCCACTGGGCTCCCCTGTCCCTGGGATTCTCCAGGCAAGAATACTGGAGTGGGTTGCCATTTCCTTCTCCAATGCGTGAAAGTGAAGTCGCTCAGCCGTGTCCGACTCCTAGTGACCCCATGGACTGCAGCCTAGCAGGCTCCTCCATCCATGGGATTTTCCAGGCAATAGTACCGGAGTGGGGTGCCATTGCCTTCTCCGCAACCAAAAGCAGACATGGTCTTTTCTGTGTAGACACTCAAACGAAATAATTTCGGATGTAGGGCTGGGCAAACAATCTAATAATCACACATAAAAATAAAACTTCAGCTGGGATACATGTTGGGAGAGATCATACATGGTCCTTTGATAATACATGGTCCTTTGAATAACAGAATATGAGACTTTTTAGCAAGCTACAGATTTCCCTGATAAATGATTTCTTTTAAAGGGTGAATTAGAGGTAATCAGCGCAAGAGTGGAAAGGACTAAACCAGTAGAAAAGCTTAGTGTGTATCGCACTACTCAGTACCCCGTAACAACCTATATGGAAAAAGAGTCTACGAAAAGAGCAGATACATGTATATATGTGACTGATTCACTTTCTGTACACTTGAAACTAACATGACATTGTCAATCACTATACTCCAGTAAAGATTAATTTTTTAAGAAGATTTATTTTGGTCTTTAGCCTGAGAGCATTTGTGTATGTGTGTGTGTTTCTGTGTAAAAGTCAATCGGAGTGTAGAGCAACGAAAGGAACAGAAGGCAACAAACGTTTGAAAGCTACTGTGTCATCACTGACTCGACAGACGTGAGTCTGAGTGAACTCCGGGAGTTGGTGATGGACAGGGAGGCCTGGCGTGCTGCGATTCCTGGGGTCGCAAAGAGTCGGACACGACTGAGCGACTGAACTGAACTGATTTAACCAAGATGTGCAATGTTGTTTTGTTGAGGGAAGTAGTTCTTAAATTTTAATATGCATCAGTATCACCTGAAGGGTTTAATAAAACACAGATTCCTGGGCCCTATACCCAGAGATGTCAACTCAGCGAGTGGAATGGAGCACAAAAACGTGCATTTCTAACTAAATGCCAGTTGATGCTCAAACCCACAGTCTGAGGATCAAACTTTGAAAACCACTATAAATCTTTATGTCCACAACTGGTCTAGGGTGAGAAAGGTGGACAGAGTATTTCTATACTCTCAGTGCATAAACATGTCTCATGAGTGAAATGAAAAATTTCCTTAGCTAATTAACTTGTATTTGATATTCTGAGCAACAGTGAAGTCTAATACAACCTAACATCTTATAATTTCTGACTTGACAGTGATCCTATGAAAAGTTTTTTTATAGTAAGATTAAAGTCATTAACTTTGCCTTCTCATTATAGTCAATATTTCAACATAGGAAAATATTTTATATGAACTGATTTGGAAATTTACCAAATGAGCCATAAAATATATTTTTTTTAAATTTGACTATGACCCATGTGTAATCTATGCTTTACTGTATTGCTAAGACTATTTTTGGTGAGATACATATGTTATTTTTTTTATTTCTAATCTGCTAGAGACCAATATGTGGTTCAGAAGCTGTACCACCTGGACCCAACACACAAGTCTGGCAGCATCTAGACTGGCCCAGATTCTATTCAGGGGAACAAATCCACTGATCATATAGTTGGATGCTATTGTGATATCAACTTTCTACAAAAGTTTCTAAATGCACATTTTTAATTTCTGTAATTATGGCATTATACAGGTAACTTATCATTCATGATCTGACATTGATTCACAGGCCACACTTTAAGTAGCTCAGCATTCAGAAAACTAAGATCATGGCATCCGGTCCCATCACTTCATAGCAAATAGATGGGGAAACAGTGGAAGCAGCGGTTGGCTTTATTTTTCTGGGTTCCAAAATCACTGCAGATGGTGATTGCAGCCATGAAATTCAAAGATGCTTACTCCTTGGAAGGAAAGTTATGACCACCTTAGACAGCATATTAAAAAGCAGAGTCATTACTTTGTCAACAAAGGTCCATCTAGTCAAGGCTATGGTTTTTCCAGTGGTCATGTATGGATGTGAGTTGGACTATAAAGAAAGTTGAGTGCCGAAGAACTGATGCTTTTGAATGCTGGTGTTGGAGAAGACCCTTGAGAGTCCCTTGGACTGCAAGGAGATCCAACCCATCCATCCTAAAGGAGATCAGTCCTGGGTGTTCATTGGAAGGACTGATGTTGAAGCTGAAACTCCAATACTTTGGCCACCTGATGTGAAGAGATGACTCATTTCAAAAGATCCTGATGTTGGGAAAGATTGGGGGCAGGAGGAGAAGGGGACGACAGAGGATGAGACGGTTAGATTGCATCACCAACTCAATGGACATGAGTTTGGGTAAACTCTGGGAGTTAGTGATGGACAGCCTGGCGTGCTGTGGTTCATGGGGTCACAAAGAGTCAGACACAACTGAGCAATTGAACTGAACTGCATCTTATAGGAAATATAAAAGTAGAAGTTTTCCTTGAAAGTAATTTTCCTTGAAATTACTAGTCCAAGGAGATCTTCAAAATGGGCAAAGTTCTGCTGAGCTTAAGTCAGCTTCATGATTGTTTCATTTGTCGAAACAAAACGGTAGCACAAAATCAGAAATATGATAGATATACTCAGTTTTACTTCATTTTATTTGGCAGAACTTTCAATGAATAAAAGTCACATGATTTCAGTAATTAATTTATGTAACAGTAGCTTTGTTCTATCTTAAAAATCTTATAACCTTTAAGATTTTGAGTAAAATTTGGTTTATACTTCAGCATTTAGTTCTAGGCAAAACTCCTATGGATTTCTTGACTATTCTACTATTTTGTTCTATGTGTTCATTATTTGTATTGCTTTAAAAAGTTTGAAAACAGCTATTGAGTTAATGGTGAATTCTGTTTTTTGGTGTTGATTAAGAAACAATATAAACACTCCTGGTGTCTGTTGAAGCAGGATGGAAAATTCAGAGGGACACACTTTTCAGTGCTTTACTTTCTAATTGATTAGCTGTCTGAAATGCCTCATCACTGTATCAAGAGTAAGGCCCCAGAAGTTTCTTAAACACATTAAAATATTTTCATTTTTCTACATTTTGGAACCACAGCATTCATTTTTAGGCAGAATTCTAAGATATTTGGTATAATGTAAAAGGAAAATATTTCTACTTTTCATAACCCACAATAATATAGGTCCCAGTACTGCATCTGTTTTAATGTAATTTGCTAAGTACAGAAAATCATTAAAGCCTGGAATGAATCACTCACTTAGTTCTACAGATTCAGAAGATGTACACTGCATTTCAGATTAATCAGCAATTAACTCTCCAGTGGGATATAAAGATATCCTAGTGGTTAAATACACATGCTCTAGGTTTCACTTTCAAGAAGACAAAGTAAACATACATTTTCTTTTTCTCCCATTAGTTACAATGCAAAACTTTGGACTTTATACATAAAATAAACATCCAAAGACTCCAAAAGGAGTAAAGACGGCAGTCTGGCTAGCGACCTAAGGAGTGGCACACTGGTGAGCTCTCTGAATTTTCTACTGGCCTCATGTGTCCCAGGTTTTCAGTTAAAGAAGCTAGCAATCTGGTAACGCTAGCAGGCACAGACAAAACAAACAAAAGCCCCCAAATACCCTTCAGGTAAGAACTACTCTATTCCAGTCAAACACCACAGAAATAACTATGATCCAAACCACACCCAGGCTTCTGAGGTGGTTGGTGGATAAAGAATCCACCTGCCAATGC
Organism: Budorcas taxicolor; assembly: GCF_023091745.1. Classification (NCBI taxonomy): domain Eukaryota; kingdom Metazoa; phylum Chordata; class Mammalia; order Artiodactyla; family Bovidae; genus Budorcas; species Budorcas taxicolor. The sequence continues at coordinate 27,558,276 of NC_068913.1, read as the reverse complement.
AGGAGACATGGGTTTGATCCCTGGGTCAGGAAGATCTCCCGGAGAAGGAAATGGCAACTCACTCCAGTATTCTTGCCAGGGAAATCCCATGGACAGAGGAGCCTAGCGGGCTATAGTCCATGAGGTTGCCATCCTCTTATCAGCAATCCTGGATATGACTGAGCATGCATGCAAACCTCAACCACACCAACAAAGGCTGAGTGAGTTGCCTAGACCTCCACCCATGCCAGGCTGAAATAATGAAAAAGTAACTGAATAACATCAAATCAAATAATCAAAGCTGAAAATTTCCCAAATTTGGCAAAAGGCATAAACTTACAGATTGAAGCTGAGTGAGCTGAAAATAGATAAAAATACATCCATGCCAAGATGTATCATAGTCAAACTTTGGAAGGCTAAAAAAACAAAAGGTTTTTTAAGGAAGTGAGAGAGAAATAGCACATTACATATGGAAGAAAAATATCTCAATGAGCAAATTTCTCATCAGAAACAATGGAGGCCAGGAGGAATTACACTATAGTTTTCAAGTGCTGAAAGAAAAGGACTAGTCAACCTAGAATGAAAATCTACTTCAAAAACCAAGAGGAAATCAAGATATTCTGAAATGAAGGAAGGCTAAGAGAATATGCTCCCAGCATCTCTAATCTAAAAGAATGGCTGAAGGAAGTCCATTGAAGAAAAAAATAAATACAGTAAGAAAAATTCCTAGAATATCAGGAAGCAAAATTGAACATAATATACAAATATATAGGCAAAATACTAAATTACTTTTGATGATTGAAATGCAAAATATAGTACTGTTTTATGCAGTTCCATATGTACATAGAGGAAATATTTAAGATAATTTATATTATAAATAGAGGAGGGTAAAGGGATATAAAGAAAAGCAGGATTTCAAACTTCCCTGTGGTAAAATGACACCATTAGACTGTGATAAATTTTACATTTCAATGTAATCATTACATGTTAGAGTAACCATTTAAAAAGAAAAACAAAAAACTGCAGAAAATTCTTAAAGAGATGGGAATACCAGATCACCTTACCTGCCTCCTGAGATATCTGAATGCAGGTCAAGAAACAACAGTTAGAACCAGACATGGAACAACGGACTGGTTCCAAATTGGGAAAGGAGTACATCAAAACTATATATTGTCACCCTGCTTATTTAACTTAAATGCAGAGAACATCATGCAAAATGCCGGGATGGATGAAGCACAGCTGGAATCAAGACTCCTGGGAGAAATATCAATAACCTCAGATAGGCAGATGACACTACCCTTATGGCAGAAAGCAACGAAGAACTAAAAAGCCTCTTGATGAAAGTGAAAGAGGAGAGTGAAAAGCTGGCTTAAAATTCAACATTCAAAAAATGAATATCATGGCATCCAGTCCCATCACTGCATGGCAAATAGATGGGGAAACAATGGAAATGGTGACAGACTATTTTCTTGGGCTCCAAAATCACTGCAGACAGTGACTGCAACCATGAAATTAAAAGATTCTTGCTCCTTGGAAGAAAAGCTATGACCAACATAGACAGCATATTAAAAAGCAGAGTCATTACTTTGCCAACAAAGGTCTGTCTGGTCAAAACTATGGTTTTTCCAGTAATCATGTATGGATGTGAGAGTTGGGCCATAAAGAAAGCTGAATGCTGAAGAATTGATGCTTCTGAATGGTGGAGTTGGAGAAGACTCTTGAGAGTCCCTTGGACTGCAAGGAGATCCAACCAGTCCATCCTAAAGGAAATCAGTCCTGAATATTCATTGGAAGGAGGATGCTGAAGCTCCAATACTTTGGCCACATGATGCAAAGAACTGACTCACTGGAAAAGACCCTGATACTAGGAAAGACTGAAGGTGGGAAGAGAAAGGGATGGCAGAGGATGAGATGGTTGGATGGCATCACTGACTTGATGGACATGAGTTTGAGCAAACTCTGGGGGCTGGTGATGGACAGGGAAGCCTGGTGTTTTGCAGTCCATGTGGTTGCAAAGAGTCGGACACTACTGAGCGACTGAACTGAACTGATGCAATGATGTAAATATAAAACATGACAAATAAATAAAAATGTAATTCTATAAAATATACAAGTAACCCATAGGAAAAAAGAACATAAAGAGAAAACACAAATGAGTGACTTAAACCTTAACATATTAAAATTATATTAAATGAAAATAGTCTGAATACAATAATTAGAAGACAAAGCCTGGCAATGTAGATTTAAAATCATGATTCAATATGCTTCCTGTAATATAAGGAACTCACCTCAAACAAAATGATATAAGAAAATTGAAAGAAAAATTGGGAAAAGATATAACAATGCAAATATTAATCAAAAGAAAGCAGCATTAGCTATGTTATCATCAGATAAAATAGACTTCAGAGCAAATAAAAGGACTAGAGGCAGAGAAGGAGACTGTATAATGATGACAAGAGGATTAATTCACCAAGAAGACATGGCAACCATAAACACCAAACAAACAAAATGCAAAATAAATGAAACAGAAGCTGACAGAACTAAAAGAAATACTCAAATCCACTAACACAGTTGGAGACGACATCCCTACCTCATCGCTGATAGAACAACTAACCAGCAAAATCAGCAAGGGTATAGAAGAATTGAACAACACTGGGCAAAAAAATGAATCTAATCAACACATTTAGAATACTTTGCTTAACAGAAGCAAAGACACATTCTTTTTAAGAAGCCATGGAACATATACAATGATAGATCATATTCTAGGTCATTAAAAAAAATTCAACATATTTAAAAGAATTTAAACCACAGGAATTGTGTTCTCTGACCACAACAGAATCAAACTCTACATCAGTGGTACAAAGAAAACAGAAAAATCCCCCAAACACTTGGAAATAGAACGAAACAATTACAATTCATTCATCAAAGAGGAAATTTTAAGAAAAAATTTTAATATATTTAACAAAATGAAAATGGTAGTATTTTCATACGCCCCATCATAACACAGGGCACAGGTAAATCAGGGATGAGAGCAAAATTTTTGGCACTAAGTTTATAGTACTTGGGTATAAAAAAAAAAAAAACAGAGGAATGTTTCAAATCAATAATCTAGGCTCCCATATCAAGAACCTAGGAAAAAAGGGGTGGGAGCAAAGCTATTCAAATCAAGTATCAGGAATGAAATAATATATATGAGCAGAGAGCACTGAAACTAAAAGCAGGAAAAAAAAATAGGGAAAATAAAAATTAAAAAGGTGCTTCCTTAAAAGATCAATAAAAATAATAAACTGTCAGCAAGATTGAGATAAAGAGCAAAACAGAGATAACGCAAGTGACCAAAATTAGGAATAAGACATCCTGCAGACATCGAAACAATGCTAAGTGAATACTATGAGCAATGTTGCATAGCTAAATTTGATAACTTAGGATAAACTGACCAATTTCTCAAGAAACATAGAACAACCACAATTCATCCAATAAGAAATAGATAATCTGAATAGACCTATAACAATTAAGTAAAATGAAGTGATAATTTAAGGAAAATTGAAACCAATTATATATAATCTCTTAAAGAAAACAGAAGAGAACACTTCTCAATTTAAGAAACTGGTATTACCCTGATACCAAAATCAAAGATAGCACGAAACAAAATGAAACAAAAACTTCAGACCAATATCCCTCATGAATATAGATGCTAAATCTTTAGCAAAATATTACCAAATAGAATTCAGCAACATATAAAATGAACTACACACCATAACCAAATGCATTTTAACACTGATTAATATTTGAAAATAAATATAAAATATAATCCAATATATTAAAAACTGTAAAAGAGAAGTTATATGATATCAATCTATGAAGAAAAAGCATGAAAAAATTCAATGCCTACTTGTTTTAAAAAATCTTCAGTAAAGAATTGAAGAGAATTTTCTAAAGTTGCTGGGTAGGAATCTACAAAAAATCCTACAGCTAAAATTACACTTAAGGATTGAAAAAGTGAATGTTTTATCTATAAGATCTGGAATAATAAGCTAGGATAACTACTCTCCCCACTCTTATTCAACATAATGCTGCAAGTTCTAGCCAGTGTAATAAGGCAAGAAAAGGAAATAATAGCATACAGACTGGAAAGAAAGGGCTAACGCTGTGCCATGTGTGGATGTCATGATTATCTACATAGAAAATCCCAAGGAATATGCAAAAACAAAAACAAACAAAAAAATCTTCTGAAACTAAAATGTTTAGCAAGGTCAGAAAATACAATGTATTTTGTACAATATGTATCCCTTGTACCAAAGTGGATATGCAGATGGCAAAAACAAACATTAAAAAACAATCAATATTATTAACCATCAGGGAAGTGCAAATCAATACCACAATGAGGTATCACTATACACCTACCAGAATAAATTTTTCTTAAGTGACAAATACTGGTGCAGATGCAGAAAAATTATATCACATGTTTATTTCTGATGGGAATGTAAAATGGTACAGATACTTTAAAAAAACTTCACAGTTTCTTAAAAAATATAAACATTCAATAACCGTAAGACAGCAATTGTTCTTCTGGGCATTTGTCTGAGAGAAACAAAGAATCATACAACAAATGTATTTTCAGAATTAGCTGGCTGGTTAGGCAGTGATTAAAAGTAGTAAAGTAAAGCTTGATGTATTTTTCAAACAACTTCAGATAGTTTTATTCATGTGGTATTCTTTGTATCAAATGGGTTTGTATTTGAAAACATATTTTCTGCCCTCTAGATCTATTCAGGTGGAGAAGGCAATGGCACCCCACTCCAGTACTCTTGCCTGGAAAATCCTATGGACAGAGGAGCCTCGTACGCTGCAGTCCATGGGGTCGCTAAGAGTCGGATATGACTGAGCGACTTCACTTTCACTTTTTACTTTCATGCATTGGAGAAGGAAATGGCAACCCACTCCAGCGTTCTTGCCTGGAGAATCCCAGGGACGGGGGAGCCTGGTGGGCTGTTGTCTATGAGGCTGCACAGAGTTGGACATGACTGAAGTGACTTACCAGCAGCAGCAGATCTATTCAGGTATAATAAGCAGAGTAGATCTTTGGAATTCAAATAATTTTAATTTAGAATGTCAATGGTGTTGATCTCTTTAAAAAGTTTAAAAGAGTACATTCTAAGTATACATCATTACAGGACATGGAAAGATCTCTTAGAAATAACTTTGTCCTTGGAAATGAGTAATCTTTTATAGACAGTAGCAAGGTGTATAGGCTGGTCCTGACAAACAATTCTGAGAATAAATCTAAAATTCAACTCTGACCTCTGCTCATTTCTGTTTTCCTTTTCCCTCAAGGCAATAGCATTTCAAATAAAAGCAAAATGCCAGGCTTCAGAGTCAAGGAATAAGTTTGTGTGTATGCGGTGGACATGCAGCATAATTTAAAAACTGAATACTTCTGAGTGCTAGAAAAAAACGCCTCAAAGAACTGAACTGCCTGTTTTTATACACCAGAAGGTATGTCATTGCTCACAAGAACATCATTAATAGAAGTCAGTGATTCAAGATGAACTAGAGATGACAACTATGCTATTTGTTTCTGCTAGTAAAGTCTGAAGCATGTTTTTACTTTATTTTTTTTGGGCCATGCCATGAGGCATGTGAGATCTTAGTTCCTTGACAAGGGGTGGAACCTGAATGTCCTGCATTGGAAGCACAGTCTTAACCACTGGACTGCCAGGGAAGCCCCTAGTTTTACCTCTTAACAAATTGTTCAAACAAAATTTTCAGAAAAGGTAAATTATTATTTAATTACTGATAAAGGGAAATTATCACATAGAAAGTCCAGTAAATAGTTTTTGAGTGTGTTCAAATATGGTACTACAAAAATTAAGCTGCCACTTGCTTAATAAATAGAGGTAAACGATAATTCATTACTGTATCCAGAAAGGTAAAAAATGCTGAAGTCCCACGTATTTGCACTGGGTTGCTATCACAAAGCCATAACTTCCTGTGTTAATTGAAAATTTTAAAACTTCATATGCAAATATACCCATATAACTGTTAACAAAACAAAATGAAATCTTTAATCAAGAGAACTAACAGAAAGTACCATTTAGTTCTGACTGCACAAGTTACACGGAGAAGGCAATGGCACCCCACTCCAGTACTCTTGCCTGGGAAATCCCATGGATGGAGGAGCCTGGTAGGCTGCAGTCCATGGGGTCGCGAACAGTCGGACACAGCTGAGCGACTTCACTTTCATGCATTGGAGAAGGAAATGGCAACCCACTCCAGTGTTTTTGCCTGGAGAATCCCAGGGACGGGGGAGCCTGGTGGGCTGCCGTCTATGGGGTCGCACAGAGTCGGACACGACTGAAGCGACTTAGCAGCAGCAGCAGCAGAAGTTACAAAAAAATTAAGAGAATGTGAAGCAGGTTTAGAGCAGAGCCATAGAATGATTAAAAGATTGGGCAAAGGGATCTAATAATGATAAAAGACACATTTAGATAAAGGCAGACAAGTAAAAATTGAATGAACTGCAAACTACCCGAGATAGTTGATCAGCTATTTTTTATTGCTTTCTACACAAGTCTTCTTCTATCACCCCAATGAGTAGCTAGAAATAATAGCAATGCATTCACATATATGTATGTGTCTGTGTGTGACATTGTGAGACATGTCATTCATTATCCAAATTTTTTCTTCTAAGGGGTTGTCTCCATGGAGTACTGGACTTTAATACTTCACTCTGGAGCCTCCACCCAAACAGATGCCAACTAATTATCAGAATTCATGGAATGTTTGAGGCTTTTTTATTTACTTAAATGATATAAAACAGATTTAGAAAATTGTTGTATCTTGAGTATCTATCCAAATGAAAGCTCATTGTACCACAATTTTGTGATTTCCATTGCTGACTATCAGAGTAATATGATTTGTTCCTATTCCCAAGAAGCTATATTTTTCATCTTTTGTAAAAATAGATATTGTGTTTATATCTAGGCTTTATAAACTTGACATTTGTTTCTAATCTCTGAAGACATCCTGACATTGTCCTACCTGAGTATTCTTTCTTAAAGAGATGAGAATACCAGTTCACCTTACCTGCCTCCTGAGATATCTGAATGCAGGTCAAGAAGCAACAGTTAGAACCAGACATGGAACAACGGACTGATGCCAAATTGGGAAAGGAGTACATCAAATCTATATATTGTCACCCTGCTTATTTAACTTATATGCAGAGAACATCAGGCAAAATGCGTGACTGGATGAAGCACAAGCTGGAATCAAGATTGCCAGGAGAAATATTAATAACCTCAGATGTGCAGATGACACCACCCTTAGGGCAGAAAGTGAAGAAGAACTAAAGAGCCTCTTGCAAGTGGAAGAGGAGACTGAAAAAGCTGGCTTAAAACTCAACATTCAAAAAATGAATATTATGCCATCCAGTCACATCACTTCATGGCACATAGATGGGAAAACAATGGAAACAGTGACAGACTATTTTCTTAGGCTCCAAAATCACTGCAGACAGTGGCTGCAGCCATGAAATTAAAAGATGCTTGCTTCTTGAAAGAAAAGCTATGACCAACCTAGATAGCATATTAAAAAGCAGAGACATTACTTTGTCAACAAAGGTCTGTCTAGTTAAAGCTATGGCTTTTCCAGTAGTTATGTATGGATGTGAGAGTTGGACTATAAAGAAAGCTGAGCACTGAAGAATTGATGCTTTTGAACTGTGGTGGTGGAGAGAACTCTTGAAAGTCCCTTGCACTGCAAGGAGATCAAACAGTCAATAGTAAAGGAAATCAGTCCTGAATATTCATCGGAGGGACTGATGCTGAAGCTGAAACTCCAATACTCTGGCCACCTGATGCGACGAACTGACTCATTGGAAAAGACCGTGATGCTAGGAAAGATTGAAGGCAGGAGGAGAAGGGGACGACAGAGGATGAGATGGTTGGATGGCATCACCAACTTAATGGACATGAGTTCAAGCAAGCTCCAGGAGTTGGTGATGGACAGGAAGGCCTGGCGTGCTATAGTCCATGGGGTCACAAAGAGTCAGACACAACTCAGCAACTGAAGACTTAAATGAACACACAATTATTAAATCACAATACATATTTACTTACAGTATATAAAAATGCTTCCCTGGTGGCTCAATTGGGAAAGAATCTACCTACAGTGCAGGAGACCCAGGTTGGATCCCTGGAGAAGGAAGATCCCCTGGAGAAGGATAAGGCAACCTGCTCTAGTATTCTTGCCTGGGAAAGCTTATGGACAGAGAAGCCTGGCAGGCTACAGTTCATGCAGTCACAAGATTCGGACACGACTTAGAGACTAAACCACCATATAAAAATATGTCTTCCTACCCAAATTCCAGGATTGAATTCCATCTTTTAAAAAAATCTACAAAGTAACCCTGACATATATACACTATATTGTATAAAACAGATAGTGGGGAATTGGTAAATAACACTCAGAGCCCAGCTTGGCCTTCTGTGATCATTTGCAAGGGGGAGGGAAGCTTAAGAGGGAGGGAATATATATATCATTATGACTGATTCATGTCATAAAACCAACACAACACAATATAAAATATAAAGCAATTTCCCTCAAATTAAAAAATAAATTAAAAAAATAAGCTTGTCTAAAATAGTCATTATTTTTCAAAAAAATCTAGTAGTTATTCTCTAACTGAAAGCAACTCTCCAAAATATCACAATATATGAATATTAAATTTATCCACATCCTTTCACAAATTAGTGTTCAGCATATCCTGTATTTGAAAACTTGGTTTGCCAAAAACTCTAAAGAATGGGGTTTGAGCCAAGATTAACTACAAATCTAAAAGCCACATTTTATAAAACACACACACAAATTCCAAATTGTTTGCCAAATTTTATTGTTAGCTTCCCACAATATTATAAAAAATATCAGACAAACAGGCGTCAGTATGATGAATGTTGATGATTCCTTTATTTTTTTTCCTATACACAGTGACCCGCTAGAAGCTCTGAGGTCAGCTGAATATGCATAGTCACTTCAATTAACTGAAGTGTTTGTAAATAAATGATATCTTTTCTCCATTAACATGTCTCCATCTTGACCTACAGGAGTGGATTGTATGGATAATCTCGGATGACTAATTTGTCTTTTCTTTAACCCAGTGCAAGGGAGCAAAAAAGTACAGGGAAACACAGACATACTTTTAAAAATACACATATTCAAAAGAGACACAGATGTAAAGAACAGACTTTTGGACTCTGCGGGAGAGGGAGAGGGTGGGATGATTTGGGAGAATGGCATTGAAACATGTATACTATCAGGTAAGAAATGAATCGCTAGTCTAGGTTCGATACAGGATACAGGATGCTTGGGGCTGGTGCACTGGGATGACCCAGAGAGATGATATGGGGCAGGTGATGGAGAGGGGTTCAGGGTTGGGAACTCATGTACACCTGTGGTGGATTCATGTCAATGTATGGCAAAACCAATACAGTATTGTAAAGTAAAAAAATAAAATTTTTTTCAAATAAAAAAAAGAAAAAAAGAAATAAAAATGCACATACTCAGACAATATTGCCAAAAGCGAATTTCTGCTGAACTTAAGCCAAGCTTTTCTATGAATTTATATTTTTTGTGATGGAATATAAGGTCCAATAAATAATGACAACAAGTATGATTTTGTTTTTACAAATTAAAGGATACTTTCACATGCATTATTTCCTTTCACTTTCATAAAAAGCTTATAGCTTAGATATTATTGTTCTCATTTTACATATGAGGAAACTGAGGCTTGGACAGGCAAACTGTCCCAGTCTCACAGATAGGAACTGGCTCACTGGATCTCCAACTCTGGCTCCTGACCCTTGGCCACCAAGACTGAGAATGTGCACATAAATGCACGTGACAAGAATTCACACATAAACAGGAACATTCTCAGATCGCTTTTTTCTTTTAATTTTTATTTTTACTTTATTTTGCTTTACAATACTGCACTGGTTTTGCCATACATTGACATGAATCAGCCATGGGTATACATGAGTTCCCAATCCTGAACCCCCATCCCTTTTTAAATGTGACAAGGTTTCTCCAAATTTCCGTTTGCTTTAAATCCCTTCACCAGCTGCTAACACCATGTTGGCCAAAGGCTGGGTTTGTACATTTCAGAACAAAGTAAAATAGTACCTATTTATTTAATTAGAGTCTCATCTATAAAATATGCAAACAAAAGTGTTCTTGCTATCTATCAATTCTTTTATGTGTTTCTGCTTGCTTTTTTAAAATTTACTTTTTTGGAATTAGCTGCTTTTACAATGTGATATTATTTCCCTGGTGGCTCAGATGGTAAAGAATCTTCGTGTAATGCAGGAGACCCAGGTTTAACCCCTGGGATGGGACGATCCCCTGGAGAAGGAAATAACAACCCGCTCCAATATTCTTGCCTGGAGAAACCCATGGACAGAGGAGCCTGAAGGGCTACAGTCCATGGTATCACAAAGTGTTGGACAGGACTGAGTGATTAAACAGCTCTAGATTCTGACCTATATGCCTTAATATGAGGTAGTTGTTTTTCTCTCTCTGACTTACTTCACTCTGTATGACTCTCTCGTCTCTAGGTCCATCCATGTCTCTACAAATAACCCAGTTTCCTTCCTTTTATAGCTGAGTAATATTCCATTATATATATATATATGTACCACAGCTTCTTTTTCCATTCCTATCTTGATGAACATTAAGGTTGCTTCCAAAGCCCAGAGATAAACCCATGCACCTATGGTCACCTAATCTATGACAAAGTGGGCAAGAATACACAAAGGAGAAAAGACAGCCTCTTCAATAAGTGGTGCTGGGAAAACTTGAAAGCTACATGTGAAAGAATGAAATTATAATACTCCCTAATACCAGACACAAAAATAAACTCAAAATGGACTAAAGATCTGAATTTAAGGCCAGATACTACAAAACTCTTAAAGGAAATCACAGGCAGAACACTCTTTGACATAAATGGGAGGAAGATCTTTTTTGACCCACCTCCTAGAGTACTTCCTTGGTGGCTCAGACAGTAAAGAATCCTCCTGCAATGTGGGAGACCTGGGTTCGATCCCTGGGTTGGGAAGACCCCCTGGAGCTACCCACTCCAGTATTCTGGGCTGGAGAATTCCAGGGACAGAGGAGCCTGGAGGGCTACGGTCCATGGGGTCACAAAGAATCAGACACTACTGAGCGACTTTCACTAGAGTACTTAAAATTTAAAAAAATGAGACCTAATTAAACTTAAAAACTTTTGAACAGCAAAGGAAGCCGTAAATAAGATATAATGACATACCTCAGAATGAGAGAAACTATTTGCAGATGACAGAGGGTTAATCTGCAAAATATACAAGCAGCTGATGTAGCTCAATACAAAAAATTACAACCCAATCAAAAAAGGGCAGATCTAAATAGATATTTTTCCAAAGACATAAAGATGGCCAACAAACATATGAAAAGATGCTCAATACCACCAATCATTAGAGAACTGCAAATCAAAACTACAGTAGATATCACCTCACACCAGAGAAGGACCATCATCAAAAAATCTACAAACAATAAATGCTGGGGCGGATATGAAGTAAAGGGAACCCTCGTGCACCGTTGGTGGGAGTGTAAATAGATACAGCCACAGCAGAAAACAGTATGCAGGTTCCTTAAAAAACTAAAAATAGAACTATCATATGACCCGCAATCCCACTGCTGGACATATACTCAGAGAAAACCATAATTTAAAAAGGTGCATACACTCCAACATTCACAGCAGCACTATTTACAATAGCCAAGATACATTTCTTTGAAAAGTGAGATAATACCTGTGTAACTAGTTAGAGAGAAGATTTATATATTCTATCAGCTAGTAAAAAAGTTGATTATAATCATCTGTGAAAACCATTTGTCTTCAGTTTATGCAGTGTCTGTAATTTTTTTATTTTTAAAATAAGAGAATAAACTAGTCTTATTAAGAGTGATTAACTTTTCATAACTTAAAAAATTTATTTAGGGTGTGGTTTTTACCTTTCACATGATATTAATGCATTGAATACATATTCAATTTTGCATTAGTTAGACAGCACTAGCTGCTATAATAAACTTCAAAATTTCAGTGACTATGGTCATATAAAGTTTATTTCTCAGTTGGACAATAGTCTAACCTGGGTATTCCTCACATGTTGCTTGCCTCCACATGATGATTTTAAGACTCTGGTGACTTCCATCTTATGAACTCTTCCATCTCCTGGGGCCTCAATCTTCAGAGCCCAAGTTGGCAGAGAGAGAAGAAAGCTTAGAGAAAACATACCCTTGACTCTGTTCTGCTCATGTTATAATGAAGAGATCTACTCCCACATCTAATGTAAATGTAAAGGGATCTACAATGCCCAGTTCAGCAATGACTTCCCAACCACAACTCTAAATGAAGGCAGGGCAGTCATACATTTTGGTGGTTGGCTGGCAACTCTATGTAACCATGAAAAGACATATAATCTGTCCACCTATGTCCAAAATCAAACAAAATTAAAATTTTTGTCTCATTTTATGTTGTATGTCTGTAGCCAAGAAGTCCAGGAAAATATATTATATTTGGTAGGTGAATACAATCTTAATTTCATTGTTTATCCAGTGTGCAAAGAAAAAGAAAATCATTTCTTTTTACTCAGAATTTATTTCATTTCTAAAAAATGGAACTATGGACTTGAACATTTATCAAACGACTCCTGACCTGTGCTGAAAGAATCTAATAAAAAAAGAATGACAAACTACTTTATAATAACAATTCTAGGTTTGTTTATTTCACAGTATTTTATATCATATATATATAACTTTCCTCATGGCTTTGCATTATTATTTACCTAGCAGAGAAGAGCATTATACCCAATCATTTTTTTCATCTGGAGACAATAATAAAGGGTTCTCCTTCATTCAGTTCAGTTCAGTCACTCAGTCATGTCCGACTCTTTGTGACCCCATGAATCACAGCACACCAGGCCTCCGTGTCCATCACCAACTCCCAGAGTTCACTCAAACTCATGTCCATTGAGTCGGTGATGCCATCCAGCCATCTCATCTTTTGTCATCCCCTTCTCCTCCTGCCCCCAGTCCCTCCCAGCATCAGAGTCTTTTCCAATGAGTCAACTCTTTGCATGAGGTGGCCAAAGTATTGGAGTTTCAGCTTTAGCATCAGTCCTTCCAAAGAAATCCCAGGGCTGATCTCCTTCAGAATGGACTGGTTGGATCTCCTTGCAGTCCAAGGGACTCTCAAGAGTCTTCTCCAACACCACAGTTCAAAAGCATCAATTCTTCGGCGCTCAGCCTTCTTCACAGTCCAACTCTCACATCCATACATGACCACGGGAAAAACCATAGCCTTGACTAGACGGACCTTAGTCGGCAAAGTAATGGCTCTGGTTTTGAATATGCTATCTAGGTTGGTCATAACTTTCCTCCCAAGGAGTAAGCATCTTTGAATTTCATGGCTGCAATCACCATCTGCAGTGATTTTGGAGCCCCAAAAATGAAATCTGACAGTTTCCACTATTTCCCCATCTATTTCCCATGAAGTGACAGGGCCGGATGCCATGATCTTCGTTTTCTGAATGTTGAGCTCTAAGCCAACTTTTTCACTCTCCTCTTTCACTTTTATGAAGAAGCTTCTTAGTTCCTCTTCACTTTCTGCCATAAGGATGGTGTCATCTGCTTATCTGAGGTTATTGATATTTCTCCTGGCAATCTTGATTCCAGCTTGTTCTTCTTCCAGCCCAGCGTTTCTCATGATGGACTCTGCATAGAAGTTAAATAAGCAGGGTGACAATATACAGCCTTGATGTACTCCTTTTCCTATTTGGAACCAGTCTGTTGTTCCATGTCCAGTTCTAACTATTGCTTCCTGACCTGCATACAGGTTTCTCAAGAGGCAGGTCAGATGGTCTGGTATTCCCTTCTCTCTCAGAATTTTCCACAGTTTATTGTGATCCACACAGTCAAAGGCTTTGGCATAGAAATAGATGTTTTTCTAGAACTCTCTTGCTTTTTCCATGATCCAGCAGATGTCGGCAATTTGATCTCTGGTTTCTCTGCCTTTTCGAAAATCAGCTTGAACATCAGGAAGTTCACGGTTCACATATTGCTAAAGCCTGGCTTGGAGAATTTTGAGCATTACTTGACTAGAATGTGAGATGAGTGCAATTGTGCGGTAGTTTGAACAGTCTTAGGCATTGCATTTCTTTGGGATTGGAATGAAAACTGACCTTTTCCAGTCCTGTGGCCACTGCTGAGTTTTCCAAATTTGCTGGTATATTGAGTACAGTAGCATCATCTTCCAGGATTTGAAATAGCTCAACTGGAATTCCATCACCTCCACTAGCTTTGCTCGTAGCGATGCTTTCTAAGGCCCACTTGACTTCACATTCCAGGATGTCTGGCTCTAGATGAGTGATCACACCATCGTGATTATCTGGGTCATGAAGCTCTTTTTTGTACAGTTCTTCTGTGTATTCTTGCCACCTCTCCTTAATATCTTCTGCTTCTGTTAGGTCCATACTATTTACGTGGATAATAAAACATACAGCAAGAAGTTCGTAACAACTAACATGATACTAAACGTCATGGATTAATATGTATTAATTAATATGAAAATGCATGTGAACATTTTAAAACTTTAAAGTTGCCTATAAATGTTGTTTTAATTTTCATCATTATACCTGTTATAGAAGAAGATCCCAGAGTTCATACATTTGAGGATGTGTAATATACACCAGAATATAATATACACCACCATCTCTAAGGTGGTGGACACAAATGCTAACACTAGGAATGTGAGTAAATGATATTTTGATGAACTTCATACAAAAATCTCTTCGCTTCCAACAGACTTCTAGTAGGATGATTGTAGTACAGACATGCTCTATGAAGGGGAATTGTCATGTGTAAAATTTCTGGAAACTGAGCCGAGCAGGGAAGATGAAAATGTTTCACACAGAAGCCCCAGTAATCCTGTTCATGTGGCAAAGTAGCCCAGGTGGTAGGGGCAGTAAGGGCAAGACAAGGTGGAGTTTCAGTTTTGCTACTAAATCCAGATCACACACTTATTATATGTGTGTTGACCTCCATTTACATAATTATTGCATATCTTTAACCCATAACATGTTATTTCTCACTTGTGAGATCAAGTTTATGATCCTGACCTCATTTCAGCGGAGTTTTTTTTACTACAGTCTCTACCATACTCAAACCATTTCAGGTACTCAAATAGCTTATTGTGGAGGGCGGCGGATAAGCACTAGGAAAAGAAAACTTCTCAAGACAGCTCTCAGCTTATCACCTGGCACAGATTCAGAGAATCAACTGACAGGTTTATTTGAATAAGTGGTTCATGTTCTGCAGTCTTCAGCCACCCACAAAGGACAGCTGTCTGATTTACCCCATGTCAGGTGCATGCCTATGTAAGCATAGCAATATCCTCAGTATCATATACAATGTGTCACTGGAGGCAGGCATTCTATTTTCCTTGCTTTGTCTTTTTAAAGTAATGTGCTATGAATCATTAATTCTTTGAGATATAAATGCTTCTGTAATTCAATAACCCTATTTTACATATCTATTTTTAATTGGTCCCTAAAAAGAAAAGGGAAACATTTTCAAATTCTTTCATTTTTAAAAGATGGATGTTCCATCTTGGTCACTGTCCATGTCCTTGGACAAGTTACTTCATCACTTTAAGCCTTAACTGGACTCACAGAAATAATATTCTTTCCTCATGGAGTTGTTGCAAAGATGGAACATGACAATGATTGTGATGTCTCACTTCTACTGCGATGGGCATTCTGACTTGAGTCTGAGAGTTCTTTAGACTGGTTTGGGCATATTCAGGAAACTGGCAAGGTGGTCCCTCCAGAAGCCTTTTTGCAGTGGGGCTAGGCAATTCCCAGAAGAGTAGTCATCCTGACGGAAAAGGTAGCCCAGAAGGATGAGTTTAACAAGAAGCTTCGGCCACCAGTGATGAGAGGTGAATGTGACCACACAAGATGCCTCTTCCCTGGGTTGGTCTGTTGCTCTAGGTCCACTGCACTCTCATCGTGGGTGTGTGGAAAGAAAACAATCAATAGCATCCTGACTCACATCTTAGTGAAGACCCTGGAAGGGAGTAGCACTACCGTAACGGCCATCAGAGAAGCTCTTCAAGCTTAGAGCGGAAGCCTGAGGAGCTAGAGAATTTCCAGGGCTCCAGCATCTTAGCTGTCATGGGCGTTAGCAGCTTCTGGGGGACAGACACACATGCAAGGTGCTGGGTGGGGGTTGGGAGCAGACTTGCTCTTCAGCATGTGTCTGGCAACCCAGGGGTGGGGGAGTTCCCTGAAAAACCAGAGGGACCCTGTCCAGATGGCTGAGGTATCATATCACCAAGTAGGGGCAAGGATAAATAGGTCACACCACTTCTGTGATGGCTTCTGTGTCTAGGTGCTGGTCATGCATGGGGAGCAAGTCAAAACATAAAAGCAAATTGTCTGTCACATGATTAGTTAATTTAAATTTTTTTTGAACTTCTGTTTTGTCTTCTCAAAGACAATAACTTTCTGTGAAATAGGATGTGAAATTTTTCAAATGATATCGCCACACAGTTTTTCTTTTTTCTTAAAAAATAAAAAAGGATGTGAGAATCCCTGCCAAAACGCATGCTGGACACATCATGAGAACTTCTTTTTATGAGCAGAAGCACCTATTCATTCCATTCACTAAATCTGATTCTAGGTTTAAGTTGCTCAGTGACTATGATTTCAATTCAAAATAATATTATGAACAACCCCTAAAAAAATCATCCAAGAATTTTGAAGGACACTTGAAAATTGAGTTTTCTCATGTTTGTTTTCTGGTTTTGTTTTTCTCTTTTAAGTTGGTGTTGGTATAGAAGAAAATTCATGAGCCCTTGGAATCTGACAATTCCTTAGCCTTCCACTTAACTGGTGGGGACCCTTAGCAAACAGTTTAACCTCATAAAATAAAATGTTACAGGACAATATTAGATAAACATTAGATATTACATAAATATTAAGACAATATTAGATAAACTGAATACAGTATAGTACTCCCAATGCTTGGCACACTCAGCAGGCAATGCTAATTACTTTCCACCCTTCCCAATTTCCTGTCTACCTTTCTTCCAAACATACATTCCTATTTCAAGAATCCACAGGCAGGACAGCAAAATGGACAGGAAGTCACTGAATGGGCATCTATTCTACTTCTTCAAATTATGTAAATTCTGAGGGCCTCAGTTTCCTTATCTGTAAAATGGATATGATAGCACCTTCCACACAGATTTTTTGTGGTAATTAAGTGGATTAAGTCATGTGAAGTCCTTAGAAGCATGGGCTCTAGAATGGAAGCTCCAGGAGAAACTTATGGTTGCTTTTATGTCTCCAGGACACAAAGCAGAACCTAGAATGTAGTGGGTGCAGAACAAATATTTGTAATAAATGAAAAATGACAGTAACATGCTTGTTTCCCTTGGCCCAACACAAACTCTCCTTTTACAAACTGTGGGACCTGTGTGGGTGAGTGCCCAGCAGGGATTTAGAGATTGCATCCTAAGTGGAATTCAGGAATTTCCCCTGAGTTCCCCTGACTCGAACTGTATTTCCCATGACCCATGATCTCACCTCTCCATGAACACACCTGCTCCGTCTTGTCCAGGGGGCAAGTTTGTGTTAGATGCTTGAGTGCTTCTGTATTTGCCAGCATTTCTCTGCTCTGCCTTCTGTCTGGGCACAGAGATGGAAGGCTGCTGAGGGGCAGTTCGCCCCTTCTGTAGTAGGCAGTAGGCACTCAGTAAATGATTCATGGAGTGAATAAGTCACTGTCCACAGTGCATTGCAAATGATTGTTTTTATTATAATGAGTTCTTTCTTCAGACAAATTCTCAATACTTTCTATCCCATTCACAGTAATGATACAATTTCCAGAGTGCGATTAGGTGCTACTAGAGTGTGGTCACTCCTGATGACTCTCTTTGGTGACTTCTAGTAGATAGAGTTCACCATATGCCACAGCGGGTTATGGATTTGGCAATGCAGTTTCAGTGTAATTGTTGTTCATTCGCTAAATGATGTCCAACTCTCTGAGACACCCCATGGCTTCCCTGTCCTTCACCATCTCCCTGAGTTTGCTCAAACTCATGTCCACTGAGTCAGTGATGCCATCCAACCATCTCATCCTCTGTTGTCCTCTTCTCCTCTTGCCCTCAATCTTTCCAGGCATCAGGGTCTTTTCTAATAAGTCAGCTCTTCGCATCAGGTAGCCAAAGCTTCAGCTTAAACATCAGTCCTTCCTATGAATATTCAGGGTTAATATCCTTTAGGATAGACTGGTTTGATCTCCTTGCAGTCCAAGGGACCCTCAAGAGTTTTCTCCAACACCATAGTTCAAAAGCATCAATTCCTTGGTGCTCAGCCTTCTTTATGGTCCAACTCTCACGTCCATACACGACTACTGGAAACACCATAGGTTTTACTATATGGACCTTGTCAGCAAAGTAATGCCTCTGCTTTTTAATACACTGTCTAGGTTTGTTGGTATAATTAAACTGCTTTGAAAGCAAAACATAAGTTCAATGTGTTTGCATGATTTGACTCCTAACTGTCCCATGAAAATCTGTGAGTCTCTATATGGCCTGAGTTATATTACTATTCCCATATACTTTTAAGTGTGTTCCCTGAGTACTTAACTTCAAGCAAACTTAACCATATATTAAAATGGTCCTAAGAAATCCTTCTGGGCATGTATCTGGAGAAAACCATAATTTATAGAGATACATGCACCCAGATATTCATTGCAGCACTATTCACAATAACTAAGACATTACAATAGCAACCTAAATGTCTATCGAGAGGAATGGATAAAAAAAGATGAGGTACATATATACCAAGGAATACTACTCAGCCATAAAAAGAACAAAATCAGGCCATTTGCAGCAACATGGACGGACCAACAGATTATCATACTGAGTGAAGTAAGTCAGAGAAAGACAAATATTATGATATCACTCATATGTGTAATCTAATTTTAAAAAATAATACAAATGACCTATTTCACAAACAGAAACTGACTCACAGATTTTGAAAATAACCTTATAGTTACCAAAGGGGAAACATCAGGGGGAGAAAGAAATTAGACAGACCACTGCACATAAAGTAGATAAACGTTTGTGACATACACATACCACTACATATAAAATAGATAAACAACAAGGACCTACGCACAGGGACCTCTATTCAATATTCTGTTATGATCTATATGGGAAAGAATCTGAAAAAGAATGAATATATGTATATGCATAACTGAATTACTTTGTTGTACATCTGAAACTAACACCACATTGTAAATCTACTCCAATGAAGTTTTTTTAAAAAGAAACCCTCCACGTGCTTTGCTGGGAGAAGTCTGATATGATGAGGGTGAAATTTTGAAGGGCATGTGATGTTTTGACTAAGCCAAACCAAAGGAAATCCACTCCTCTCAGCTCCAGAGTGCGTTACTCCATTTGCTACTTCACCCTTTGTGATGAGCCATCAAAAAGTTTACTGTGAGAGTCACTGGAAGTGTCCAGCGGTGCGCTGAATGAAAAAAGCCAGATGGGCAGCGAGGAGATTGTGCAAGCCCAATGCACTACAGACACTTGGAGGTCTGCACGTAACTCCTTTCCCCAGGCAACCGTGGGAAGACAATTACCTGAGGACACAAGTCCCTGTTTGAGAATATTTATCATTAGAAAACTGAATTAGCGGCTTCCACTGCCTTGATCCCTTTCACATGACAAAATGCCTACAATTTTGAAGGCTAATCATTTTCTCCTTGAAGCGGACCAAAGGAGATTTCATAGTTCCTCATTTTAGCCATCTATTCTGATTCAGGCAGGAATCATCCTCTCTATTCCCATAATAAATCTGTCCCATAGTTAGAATGCTTAAGAACAGATGCACCCAAAGATCTTATTTGTAGTTGAATGTGTGCACATGTGTATCCGAAAATGCCAGAACCTAAATATTTTTGGTACTTTTCAGGACTGGAAGCAAAGCCACACTTAATTGGAGAGCCAGTGATAGTGTGGGACTGATGGTAGTCTTAAAAATTCTCTGAAACTTTTTGACATACCCTGTCCCCCAAAACAATCTTAGAACTATGAACTCAAACTGTCAACTGATTTGTTAAGAAAAAACAAACTCCAGTTTGTAAATGCTTAAGCTTACATGAACAGGAGCATTGCTTCCTAAAACTGAGAGAAAGTCCTAAATGGACTTATCTTCTAACTCTAGTTTGTCATACACCACCAAAAGGTCTACTGAGAGCGTCACCACTGCCTATGCAAGCCTGCACACACGCACACACACCACCACACGCAGGTGTAGAAATAACCCAGGAATAATGGACAAAGGACAGATGTGGCTAAGCCCTTCTATGATAAATCTTGGGCTTCCCAGGTGGCTGAGTGGTACAGAATCTGCCTGCCGATGCAGAAGATACAGAAGACGTGGGTTCAGTCCCTAGGTTGGGAAGATCTCCTGGAGAAGAAAATGGCAATCCACTGCAGTATTTTTGCCTGGAGAATTCCATGCACAGAGGAGCCTGGTGGGCTGCAGTCCACGGGATCGTGAAGAGTCAGACGTGACCAAGCACACACACACTCATGATAAACTGTCACGTCACTTTAAATTAAAAGATCACATGATGATTGAAGTAACATTAAGGATGAATCCTCTAAGCTTTTTTCAAGTCATCCACTGAGGTGCAGCAGGCATTCGAAGCACATACTGAGGACACCACAGCTTGCCCAGCCTTGTGGGCTGGAGTACTAAAGCACTGATTCTTCACTTCTCTTGGGTTGCCCTGAGGGAGCTTAAGAAAGGGCCACCATTGTGACAAATAGTCTCCAATGCACGGATAAGGGAGCTGACTAATTTTGTGTTCCTACAGTGACACCTGTGAATATAATCAGCAGGCCTGATAAAAATATTTGCATAAAATCCATATATGCACACATACAGTAACATGTACTGGTAACTACCTACCTTATAGCATATGTTATACCATCAATTATGAGTTTATCAATTTTCCATAGTTCAGAATCTCACACTTTCCTTCCAAATAACGGAAATACATTATTTTTAAAAATCAAGTTTACTTCCTAATGGCTCACCATTTTATCTGAAAAATCACTGGTCCACTGATTTACCACAATAATAAAACTTATTTCCATAATAGCACAGAGCTCAGGAACTGAAGCCAAATACTTTTCAGTTTTTAAAAATTCTAAGTAATAATACTATATCATTTATGTAGCATACATTTTTTTAAAGAATGTGGCCAAATAGTTTTTATCGTAAAAGAGAACTGCAATATATGAAAAACATGAAATCTGGAGAAAGGAACATATTGACATGAATCTACTGCCACACACACTCAGCTGTGCATTACCTGGCAGGGGACTAGCATTAACACAACACTGAAGATGTGTCCAGAACTCTACTGATGCGCCAGGGAGGCTCAAGGTTCACAGCCCACATGTTAACTGGCAAAGTGCTGCTCTAGGGCAGACAGACTCAAGGTCATGACGATGATATGACATTTAATTTGAGCACACTGGGCATTTTTATATCTGGAATATTCTCAACTTCATTTCCACATATGAGTTTTAGTCACTAGGTTCCCAGGTATTTGACCAACATTTGGAAACGTAGCATGATTCCTGAGATGCTGGCTTCTTGACAAGACCTCCTGGTCCACTGGAGGGCTCTCTGATGGGGCTGACACTTGTGAAAATATTCCAGTCTCAATGCTAGGACTATGCATGGGAACAGCTTAGCTCAATCGCTTCGCTTTCCACAGCAACCATGGTTCCCAGAGAACTCTCTGGGGCACTCATTAAAGTGCTCAGACATATCATTCCATCTTCAGTATCTTTTAAAATGTCTATCATGGAATCTTAGTCTTGTAAGATTCCCTACTGAAGAAGGCAGGGGAGGGGCAATTTCACCTTGGACAGATCATTTTAATAAAC
Organism: Budorcas taxicolor; assembly: GCF_023091745.1. Classification (NCBI taxonomy): domain Eukaryota; kingdom Metazoa; phylum Chordata; class Mammalia; order Artiodactyla; family Bovidae; genus Budorcas; species Budorcas taxicolor. The sequence goes on along the minus strand of NC_068913.1, from coordinate 27,536,228 downwards.
ACAGCATAAAATGTTTCCTCATATGTGAATATTACCATGCAAATTAAAAATCTGTTACTTCAGATCTTCAAAAATTATTTCATTACCTAAATCTTTATTTTGTTATTAACCAAAAACCTATCAACATCCTGGGGAATAATATTTTGCAGCACTGTGAAAAATTCTTCCACATATCCTAGAGTTCATGAACACATTTTCTGGCTATCATTCCCAGACCCAACCCCATCAGAATAAACACTCAATTCTTATTTTCTCCTCTATTTGAAGCTTCTTCTCCAGAAACCATTCTCTCCTTCTCTTCCCTGGAGTCATTATCAGATAATACCTAACCACTAACTTTCTTTTGCAAACTTCCGCTACAGGTGACTTACTTTAGAGCAATGGGTTTAGAAATGGTTGGTAATTAAAGGTACCATGATAATGAAATGGACTCTATTTCACTGATGTGGTGACAATGATTCCTCTTAATAATAGGTTAAAACAAAATACATACAGCATTTTAATGTCATTTAGCTGCCAACTAAATCAACATTGTTCGTTCTCCTTAACTTTCATTTTACCTAAATTTGGAAGCATAGAAATGAACAAGCAATTTTATCATTATATGCTTTTCCCAAACTTGTGACTATATGTTTTTATACTGTTCTGACACAAGTAGTCTTTTTAGAAGGCTTGCATATTCATTGTAGTAAAGGACAATTGGTTCTCATGATTTTCATTGGCTGTTGGATCTGTCAGAGAACAGGATCCTTCATTCTTTCAAGGACTCTATAATAATCATCAGTATTTACCTGAAAAACTAACAGTTTTTATCTTACATTTAATTGCTTGGGCTCCAGAGTCCAATCCCATGTTGTAAGTCAATGTTCTACCATTTACCCTGTGACTTTTGCAAAGTTAACCTTCTTGTCCTTCATTTTCTATTGTGAAAATTGGTAATACAGACACCAAGAAGGCTATTGACCAGATTCAAGTAGATAAATAATGCAAAGAACTTGAAATTTACCCATAGGATAACAAGTGCTTAATTAATATTAGCCATTGTTATTGCTATTATGGCAGAAGTGATATAGATGCTTTAAAATCACAAGCTTCAATGTCCACTTGTAAATTCTTTCTCTCTCCACCTTACTAGAAACTGAATAGCCAGAAGTAGCAAACAGACTCAGAGAGAGCAGAGGGTTTGTCTCAGCATATAATTAGTCTGAGATAACACATTCACAGAAATCATTTGAATTGGCCATGATACTAGATTTCAAAAAATGCAAATGTATTGAGACACTGGGAGCTACTAGTTCCTATAAAGACACAAATAACTTATCATGAGCTCACTATCTCTAAACATGCTTCTGCAAATAACACGGGGCGGGGGGGGGGGGGCGGGGGGGAATCACTCACTAGGGAATTTTATTCTCTGGATACTTTGCTATCTTTGATGAAATGTCACCTTCTCACTTAGGTCTTCCCAAACATACCATACCCCTCCCACCTCCTAGCATATGTTATCACCTTGTGGTTTTAGTGTTTTAATTGGGTGCATCACCTTCACAATAGGCTGAATGTTAATATCTTCCCAAATGTGCATCTTGAAATCCTACCCCCTGATATTATGGTATTAGGACGGGGACCTTTGAGAGTTAATTCGGATTAGATGGGGGTCCTGAGGATAGACCCTCATGAATGAGATTAGCATCCTTTAAAGAATCAAAGAGAACTTGCTTCTCTCTGCTCTCAGACATGTAAGGATACGGTGAGAAGTCAGCAGTCTGCCAACTAAAAGAGGTTCTCACCAGATCCAACCAAGCTGGCACGCAGTACTTGAACTTCCAGAACCCTGAGCAATACATTTCTGTTGCTTATAAGCATCTCAGTCCATGGCATTTTTGTTACAGAAGCCTAAGCTGACAGAGACAACCTTCATGCACACAATACAATTTATTAATTCACTCTTTTTAATGTTTAGCCTCCCCTGCTTGAAAGTTAGCTTAGTTGCATAAGGATTTTTCATAATTTCTTTCAAAACTGTATCCCTAACACTTAGAACAATTCTTAGTGCATATCATGAATATTTGAGAATAAATGAACAAGTCCAGAAGTGGGACCGATAGAGCTTTGATCAGGTCAGTAGCTAAAGGATATCAAGACTCAGACTCCTATCTTTCCATTCTGCCATCCACAGTGCTGGCTTCATCCTAAGGTTAAAAAACATGCTGTCCTTGGTTTTCTAACATGAAAAATGGTAGATCCGGACACAACTGAAATGATTTAGCAATAATATTAACACAGACTCTCCAAGGGCTAATGACTAGGTTGAAGGAGGTAATAAGTGCCCCCACAAAAGCAAGAGAGTATTCACTGAAGTTCCTCAACAGATCTTCCTCCATACCTCATTGAAACAGAAATGTGATCACTTAAACTAATTAAGTGTTTAAAGAAAAGGAAATTTCTTTAAATGTTGGAGAAATCAGAATTTCCCCCAAAGGATCATGTTCCTCTAGGGGTAAATATTAATGCTTGATGCCACAATGTCACAGTCCATTGGCAAAAAAAAGAAGCTTAGATGGGTAGACAGAGCAAATTACTGTCAATCAAATTATTAGATCACTGTTTCTATGCTTTACTGAGGTTGGCTAGGCTAAGACTAAGAGCTTTTAAAACAATTACAAATAACACTGTCCTTAAAATAAATGAAAAGAAAAGTAGATTCACATTCAGTTCACGTGAAATGCACTATTTCACACGTGCCAGATTTAGGAAACATCATTCAACAACTAAAAGCAACCAAGGTCAGTTTTTCTTTGCATTCTGCAGCCCAGATGCTTAATTTGCTTTCAGAAAGACTGTGGCCTAAAGAAACCTATGTGTGAATTAATACAGTCACTTGGATTTCAGTATGTGTTTGAGATGTTCATGTTACAAAGTTTAGCTGCCTTTTTGTTTAATACATATGCTCCCATTTCTGCTGGCTCTTCAAGTGGCCAAGATAAAAACTAAGAGTACATTTATGGATGTGAGAAGTGATGTGTTGAAATATTTTATTGGTTCAGATTTGGTTTGGTAATCATCTGTCTTTTTTTTTTAGTTCAATAGCAGATGTGAAAAGAATGAGTGTGTAAAAATGCCTTCTAGGAAATAAAACAGCACAACTCAATATCTATTCAAATATACAAGAAAGAAATTCAATTTGGGGTTTTTTAATGACTAACCTTTATATGAAAGAAATGATTCCATTAAATTAATACAGTCTGTGAAATTTTTAGTATCTAGTAATGATTATATACTTTTTTAATATTCATTTGCTATTTGACGTTTATGTATTTAACCTTGACATCTACCAAAGAAGAAAAGTGGTTGCCAGAAAAATGATAAAAGTGAAATTAGGCCACTTAGATCAAATTTAATATTTCTGATTCAATGTCCATATGAGCTAGAATAAAACTGATGAATGACTATGAATTGGACACTTCAACTCCCATAGAGAATTGAGAGTTACGTCAAAATTATCTTTTAAGTAAATACTTAGCACTCTCCCAGAAAAGTGTGGCATCTATATGTACCTGACTAGAGTCTGTGAGAAATAGATATTGCATAGGAACACATACCCTAATAGTTTATTTGGAATACCTTAACATTATAAATAATTACTTCTGATGCATTTACTTGCCAAACTGCAATCAGGCCTTCCCTGATGATGCTGTTTCCAGGTCATCTCTTTCACATTGTCCCTTAATGACACTTCCCTTGTCTATTTGACTTTTTCCATGGTACCTATCACCTTATACTTATATAATTTTGCAATTTATTCTATTCATTCACTAGAAGTCAAAGCTGAAATTAAACAGTGATTTATCTTTGCTAGAAAGCCATAAAGACAACACAAATTTAGCAAACAAAATAATCACCAGAGATTAAAAAAAAAAAAATGTTTCCAACACACTAAATTGGCCAAATTTTGTAACACAACATCAGTAGCATTTATGTTTTAAGTTATCTGTATTGTGATCTAGGTGTTAGGCCCTGCAGACATATCTGGTAGTAACATGTTTCTACACTGCACACTGTGTGTCCGAGGATTTTCTGCATGAAACATACTGTGTCTGTTCAGTGATCTATACAATGAGGAAATAAAGAGGACAGAGGCAAAAAGATCAAGGTATGCAGAAGGTCAAGATTTAAAAAGCTATTGGAGCAATGAGAATGTGATAGTCCTGGCTTCATAGATGTGCTTTTGGACATGATCCTGCTAGAACAGAGGTCTACAGCTCACAGTCAAATAAAAAGCGATCTCGTTGAAACATGTATACTACCATATGTAAAACAGATGACCAGTGCGAGTTCAATGCATGAAGCAGGGCATCCAAGGTCAGTGCTCTGGGACAACCCAGAGGGTTAGGGTGGGGAGGGAGTTGGGAGGGGTGTTCATGATGGTAGGGACACTTGTTATACCTATGGCTGATTCACATTGATGTTTGGCAAAACCATTACAATATTGTAAAGTAGACCCAGAGAGATGATATGGGGAGGGTGGTGGGAGGGGGGTTCAGGATTGGGAACTCATGTATACCCGTGGCGGATTCATGTCAATGTATGGCAAAACCAATACAGTATTGTAAAGTAAAAAAATAAAATAAAAATATTGTAAAGTAACTATCCTCCAATTAAAATTAATTAATTTCAAATAAATAAATGCATGCAATTTATGTATATATTACATATAAGTATGCACATAGACATATAGTATATAGATATATAATATGTAAGTATATGTGTGATATACCTTTATGTGTAAACATACACAATCTAATACCTTGTTACAATTTTGAACAAACTGTTACCTATTAGACCAATTAAGAATTTTAAAAAATGAAATAAAAAATTTAAAAAAATAAAAGGTAAAAATTTTACCTTTAAAAAAAAAAAAAGGGATCTTGCTGGGAAGCTGTCAAACAGCCTCTTCAAAAAGAGCAGTCCTCTTTTGCGGACATAATAACAAGCATTAATGCCACTTACATGTATGTTCAATATAACATTAATAAATGAAAGATAAAAGAAAAGAGTATGCTATAGATTACACAGTTCTGTTAAACAAAAGTGAAGTCACAGCCAAAAGACAAAAAATACAAAGTCAAAAATACAAATATTCTTAACCACTGGTGGTCTAGGGGGGCTTCCCAGGTAGCTCAGCTGGTAAAGAATCCACCTGCAATTCAGGAGACCCAGGTTGGATTCCTGGATTGAGAAGATCCACTGGAGAAGGGATAGGCTACCCACTCCAGTATTTGGGGGATTTCCTGGTGGCTCAGACAGTAAAGAATCCTCCTGCAATGCAGGAGACCTGGGTTTGATCCCTGGGTTGGGAAGATCCTCTGGAGGAGGGCATGGCAACGCACTTCAGTATTCTTGCCTGGAGAATCCCATGGACAGAGGAGCCTGGTGGGCTACAGTCCATGGGGTTGCAGAGTCTGACACAGCTGAGCAACTAAGCACAGCACAGGTGATCCAGTGGCTAAGAATCTGCCTTCTAATGCAGGGGACGTGGGTTCCATCCCTGGTCAGAGAGCCAAGATTCCACATGCCACAGGGCACCTCAATCCGTGCACCATAACTAAGCCCAAGTGCCACAGCTAGAGAGAAGCTCACACACCACAATGCCACAAATAAGATCCCGCATGCCACAACCAAGACCTGAAACAACCAAATAAAAATTCAAAAATACAAACACGTAAAACCATATCTCTCACCAAGGAAAGGCACTGAAGCAAGGAATGCACAAACTGTAAGAAGCTTAAGCAAGAAGCCACTTGTCCTTTGACTGCGAGCTCCAGGAAAAGCTGAAGATGCAGCACGACTGTGCGCACGCATGCTTAGTTGCTCAGCTGTGTCCGAATCTTTGCAACCACATGGACTGTAGCATTCCAGGCTCCTCTGTCCATGGGGATTTTTCAGGCGATAATACTGGAGTGGGTTGCCCTTTCCTTGCCCAGCTAAGGGAAACACACTTAGTGCAGCGAATGCAGGGATGACCTTCATGCCTTAAGACACAGACCCCACTGGCAGGGCCAGAACTAGGGTGTAGATGCAGCAGAATTTGAAGGCACATAAAGCATTCACACTTACTTTTCTGCTACACATTTCTACAAATCTAGTAAAATTGTCTAGTTCTGTCTTGCTTTTAGTCATTCTAGATAAGAAACCATGTAACGTGTATGCATTTCAAGTACGTATCTATAAACAGAATGGCAGTTGATTTTATGTGAGCAAATATTGCTCTTTTTCCTGTGGCAAAACACCTGAGGTTGTAACATGTTTTCTGGGATAGCAAATTCCAACTTTATAGAGGCACTTTCTAACGAAGAAAAAACAGAAAGAGGAAGTAATTTAAAGCAGCTCTGTGTTCCGCGTGGTATTAGACAGCAATTTACTTTTGATCTATAATGCTTTACTTTTTTTTGTCTCTAGGAAACTTCATTTAAGCCTTGAATATAAAAGGGTCCTCATGTGTGAGAAGGCAACTGTCAAATAAGTTTACATGACCTGGTCGAACTATATTCAATCACTTAAGGTGAAATAGGATTGTCTGATGACAATCAGATGGAGAGGCCCTGTTTCTTTCAGCCCTTATATAGACAGAGCTTTGCCACATAAAATCTACTACTTGAAATATAAGCTACTATTTGAAATATAAGCGTGTAATCTCACCCTCAGAAAGTATTATTTCTTAGAAGTGTCATAACGGTAAATCAAATGGAGGAGAATCAGATGTATATATTATGATGTAAAAGAAACAAAAATTCTATCCTTCATGAGGTATTGTAAGATAATCTTTCAATATAAAGTAGCCCCATGTGTGGAAATACGACAGTCTTTGAAACTTATATTGCAACAGCAGATGGTTCTAAGATATCTATCTTAATACATATTAGTAGCTCCTAGAGAGAGTCAAGAACATGCTTAGATGACTACTCAGCAGATATTTTATAAACTGATTTAGGTATATTTAATGGTTGGGTATCAGGAATAATAAGGAAAAGAAAATGGCAAACCCACTACAGTCTTCTTGCCTGGGAAATCCTATGGAAAGAGGAGCCTGATAGGGCTACTGTCCATGGGGTTGCAGAAGAGTCGGACATGACTTAGCAAGTAAACAAACATAGGGATAGACAAACTTCAAAGTTCCTATCTGTTGAGAGATTATGATTTCATAACTGCTCAAATTACTTAGCAATCATCTATAATAATTACCACCTAAATTTGAATACATTTTTTTTGTTCAAACAGATTTTCAAAATAAAATGGCAAAAACTGAGACAACTGAATAAAAACATCCTTGTCTATGCAAAACATACATGTGTTTCTTTATTTCTTTGATGGTTGTTTCAGTTCTCTCAATTCAGCTTCTGTTCCTGAATTTCCTCTATGACTTTTGGTCACACAGTCAGTTGGTGACTCATCTTCTCATTCTTTAAAAAAAAAAAAACGGTTTGCTGTTGGATATCACAGTTGTTTCCTCTATTTTTATAGTTCTATTTGTCTTTTTATTTTAAACTTACTGAGCTTTCCTTCAGTTTAAAAAAAAAAAATCTTTAAACTGTTCAAGAATAAGAGGTCTATTTTTCCCCCCAAATTCTCCCTTACTATCTCTGGACTGTCTGATATTATTTGCTTAAGAGACTCTGCACACTGGTCCCGGGCTCCTTTCATACAATAGTAGTTAAAGACTCAGACTATGAGAACCAGAAAATAGAATTTACCCCAAATACCACATGAAGAGCTCAATACTTAGAAAACGTAAATGGTTTAGTTAAGACAAAATCTAGCAAAGGAAGAACTAGAACTCAAACTCCTTCATCACCATTCTAATATTCTTTCCAGTACACAATATTGCCATCTGTAATAAAATACCATTTGAACTTTTCAGAAATGATATTTGAATAATGTATTCTCTAGATTTGTAATCTATAATTATGTATGAAATACCATAGATAGATCTCTTGGGCTTCCCAGGTGGTGCTAGAGGTGAAGAACCCATCTGCTAATGCAGGAGATATAAAAGACACAGGTTCAGTCCCTAGGTCAGGAAGATCCCTTGGAGGAGGGCATGGCAACCCATTGCAGTATTCTTCCCTGGAGAATCCTCATAGGCAGAGGAGCCTGGCAGGGTACAGTCCAGAGGGTCGCAAAGAGTCAGTCACAGCTAAAGCAACTGAGCACAACACACAAAGATCTCTTACCATTGTGAACAAAAAAACTCAATACTATGTCTGTGTAAAACATTGCAATGTGGTTTATGGGCTGCATGGAGAGATGATCTATAATAGAACACTGTGTGAACCACTGAAAAATAGGTGCCTACTTCAAGATAACCATTGACATGAGGTCATAAGTCAATGCCTAATTGATTCGAACAGATAATGACTCTTAATGTCAGAAAGGAGAAGGCAATGGCACCCCACTCCAGTACTCTTGCCTGGAAAATCCCATGGACGGAGGAGCCTGGTAGGCTGCAGTCCATGGGGTCGCTAAGGGTCGGACACGAAACGAGTGAGTGACTTCACTTTTACTTTTCACTTTCATGCATTGGAGAAGGAAATGGCAACCTACTCCAGTGTTCTTGCCTGGAGAATCCCAGGGACAGGGGAGCCTGGTGGGCTGCCGTCTATGGGGTCGCAGAGTCGGACATGACTGAAGTGACTCAGCAGCCATGCTCAGAAGAGAAAGAACACTCATAGAATAGGGTGATCAGAATGGATTTATGGAGAAGAAGGTACTGAAGAATGCATAAAATTTAAAATTTTACTGCCAAATAATAACACAAACATAAAAGTGCATAAAAGAAAAAATTAAAGCTAATATCATGTAACTACCTTCCTACCTACCTCATAATTAACTTTTGTGTTCATTTCTTTAGCCTATCTTAGAGATAACATCTCTATTAAATATGATGGCAGTCGCATTTTTGCTTTGCTTTATGTATATATATTAATGAGGGCTTTCCCAATGGCTCAGCAGGTGAAGAATCTGCTAGCAATGCAGGAGACACAAGAGAGACAGACAACCCACTCAAGTATTTTTGCCTCAAAAATCCCATGGACAGTGGAGTCTGGTGTGCTACAGTCCAAAGGGTTGCAAAGAGTTGAACACAACTGAGCAACTAAGCATATATATATATATATATATATATATATATTTTTTTTTTTTTTTTTTTTTTTGCGCTAAACAATATATTTTCATTTTTGCCTGGTTTGGGATTTTTTAAAATTGGAAACTGGAAGTATGCATTCTTCTCTTTGTGACCTCTTCTGCTCAATGCTGTGGTTTTACTATTCACCCATGAATCCATGGAACTTCATTGACTTTCAGCGCTGCATTCCATTAAATAAATATATCATTTATTAATTCACTCTTTCTTTGATGTGTTTTTGAGTTGCTTCCAGATTTTTGGCTATTAGGAACAATACTACTTTGAACATTTTTGTGTTTGAATCCTGGCCCACATAATCACCTTCAAGTATTCAATTGCTGGGTCATCAATTATGTGCATATTTAACCTTACAAGATAATGCTAATTTTATACCAAGAGGCTGTAACAATGTTATTTTTTACCTGCTGGGCAAGTTCTTCCATGGTTTACACCTCCTTACTGATATTTAGTGGTGTCAGATTTTAAAATTATAAACAATCTGGTGAGTATGTAGTGGTTTCTCATTGAGGTGTTCGTTTGTGTTTCCCTGATCGCTAGTAAAGTTGAGCATTTTTCTTGATATATTTATAGGTCATTTGGAGTCTTTCCTTTTCTGAGATGGCTGTTCAGGTATTTTGCCTAAATTTTTTTGAGTTGTACTTTTTCTTATTTATTTGTAGGAGTTCTTTAGAGAGAGTAAAAATACACCCTTTTATATTATAGGTGGGTTTTCAGGGTCTAAGAGTTGGCTCTACATTCTCTTAATGGGGTCTTTTGGTGAAGAGACAGTTTTAATTTTAACATAATCTCATTTATCAATCTTTTCCATCCTGGTTAGTGTATTTTGGAAACACAGGCCGAAATTAGTGCATTCCAGCCTAGTCAATGGAATAGACAAAATCATGAAACTTAGGAGAGTTCACGTTATGCTTACACAGAAGAGTACAAGGAGAATCTGGGGTTGGCCTTTAAGTTCTCAACTGTCAAGTTAAAATCTAAACGTATTCCTTAAGCCTTTCCCTAAAGGACTGTCAGGAGTAAGTTCTAAACTGGGAAGACCCATGATCAGAGGAATGCTTTCAAGAGATAAGCCCTATGGTATTTGAGTCTAAACTAGAAGGAAGAGACATTCGGGACAGGGAAACCAGCTCCTAGGGCTGGCAAAACAGGTGGAAGACACAGGCTGCTCAGATGGAACTCTCAAGGTTTAGGACACGGAGCAACTAGAACCCTCATGCCTTTAGCATTTGCATTGAAGGGCATACATTGGTCCATAAGTATGATGTCTAGTAAGCAGGACTCTGAGATGTGGGTGATATGTATTCTATGTGGATATGAGGGAGAAAAGAGAAAACTGTGCAAACATACAAAGGTATAAACCAATGAGATAACTTGCAAATAGAGACAAATTGCACAAAATCCAAGAGGAATTAATAAATAAGATTAGATAGTTACAGTGAGGCAAGAAAACAGAAAGATTCCAGGGTTTTACCAAGCTAGATAAAGCTATACTGTGGTAACAATGACTCCTGAACCATGTTAACCAGTGTTAACACTGAACAGGTTAACCAGTGGCTTAACATGATAAGTTTATATCCTGCTCACATCAAATGCGCTGTAGGTGCAGGAGACACTCCAGGGAAACTCTCCTCTGACTCAGCCACCTGGTCTGCTTTGATCCTGTGGCTCCACCATTTCAATAAGAAGGCTCTTTAGCCACTCACATGCCAGATGAAGGGACTATTGGGGGAGTCTTATCCAAAATACCATGTCTCAAAAGTGAGACAGCCTTGCTAACCACTAGGGGACCAAAAGTGTAATCCGCTGATGTACACAAGGAGGAACATTACCAGTGAAGACTGGAGGAGAATTTATATTTAATATTATAGACAAAGGGAGTCATCTGGAACCTGGAGGGAAAAGGATGAAATTAGGTGCAGCTACCATTCCATGAGGGTCCATCAGACGCAAGGGATGCTCTTACGCATTCTCTTCTTTAATTCTCATAATAATCCTATGAATGAAGCATTATGTCGTAACACACAAAGAAGCTAAGAATCAGACACGTTAAGAAATGTGCAAAGCTCACATACCCAGTAAATAGATTAGGATTTTACCTGGCTTTCCAGATCTGTGTTCCTTCCATGACACTATTCTGTTATAACCAAGGGCATAAAGATTCGTTGGGCAGAGCAGTTAAAGACTATTTCAGGAAAGGCTGTGGAAGTTCTCTGCATGTAATGTGGTAAAATCTATAGTAAAGTGCTAGAATGGGGACAGACAATACTCAAATATTTGACTATTTAGGGAAAATAATTTTTTAAAGATTACTATCTGAATGAATAGGGTAGGAAATAGTGATGATAAAAAGCTTATTTTTATTTTATCATCAGTCTTCTTGGTATAGGAAGGAGACACCATATAAAGAGAAACAGGCTGAAAAGGAATACATGTTTGTAGGAAAAATTATAAACTTAGTTTCATATATTTGAGGGAAATAAAACATCTAAGTATAAACACCTAAGAATATGGATCTAGGTTTCTGGAGACAGATACTGAGTTTCATTTGTAAATAAAAGATATATTTAACAGTAGTTAAATATTTAAATATTATTTAAATTATCTTTTCAACAAAGATAATTAGATAACTTATAAAAATCACTATAATTACGTACATATTAAGAAGCTCATTTCCCAAAATATTCCTCATGTGTAAATATATCATCTCAAGATTCAATAATGAACCCTCCAATCCCCAACTGAAAAGTATCTATGACTTCTATTGCCCACTGAACTAAATCCAAATCCTTTAAGAAATACGGCTTCTAACCTTCCAAGACATAGCCATCCCACCTTGTCCTTGTTGACACAACTGCCTTCTAACCATCTTCCAAACTGGTCAAACTGTCTTCCTCTCAGGTTGAATGTGCCGGGGAGTATTTGAATGAGTAATCCCAGATTCTTCATTGTTCTCATAACGATGAAACACAAGTTTAGGTACAGTACTAGTCATTTATGTATTCTGATTTTACCTTGATGGTTATAAACTATTAGCAGTAAGTTGTAAATAGCATATGAAAATTTACTACCAGATAAGTCCCAATTCATCTATGGGAATATACATCTTTTAGGTAATAATGACCCATTCAGACCGAAGGCCTGTACTATACATGTGAATTGGCATTGCTTTCCCTTCCCCTAGCAAAATGGCAGAGAGTCAATTAGTTTATTATCAATCAAAATTATTAATTTAGCCCCAAACATGTGTATCAGAAATCTGTAGTTAGGTCTTCTGTGATTTGGGAAATCTATGTACTGTCTGACTATAGACCATTTCTTCCATCTGTGCTTATCCTAAAAAGCAATTTTTACATTTCTTGTAGGCATATGTATGAACCCTTTAGAACTGATGTGCACAGTATCAGGTTTGTACATTCGCTCTGCTGTCGAGTGATGGAAAGATTTCCCTCTGTGCCTCAGAGCACGGTTGGTCCTACAATTGACAGTAAATCAGAAAAGTAAGTGAAGAATTCCCTTTGTTAATTTTTACAGAATAACAATCACTCAGTATTTGATTTTACAGAATAACAATCACTCACAATGAGTGAGCTGCTGAACTGGTTTCTTTCCTTCAGGTAATGATTTACTACTTAGGGTTGTATTTATTTGTCTTCTAAGACAAATAAGCTTCCAATAATTCATCTTGAATATTGACATAGCCACACTCTCGGATGTCTGACAGAATTTTAAATTTCACCTAACTGATATTTTGAATTTCTGATGTTTCCCCTGTAAACGGCTTCAGCTTTCCTTTAAAATGACAACTCCATCCCCCAGTGACGCAGGCCAAAAAGCTGAGTTGTCCTGGCTCTCGCTTTCTATCAGAGCTTCAAATCCAGTATGGCAGAAAATCCTGTGGCCTCTAGCTTTAAACTAGACTCACAGTTTGACCAGATCTGAGCTACTTTTCTGCCACTTAACTGATCGCCTAACTTTTACCCAGGCCTCCCTTACAGACTGAAAGCCAGCAGCCAGCGTGACGGTGGCCTCTCTACACAATAGAAATGTCACCATGTCATTCCTGCAATGTCTCCCCCATTTCACCCAACACAGAGATAAGGACCTAACCATGACCTACATCCTCTGGCCTCTGGGTTCCTCTCTCACCATCGCCTCCTTTTTCTCTTCTCTTCAGTCACTCTTCTCTGGCCACGTGGGCCTTCTGGATATTCACTGAACATTCCAGGCATGGTTTCCCTTAGGACCTTGGCAACTGACTGCACCCCTGCCTCACATGCTCTTCTTTCAAATAAACTTATGATTTACGAGGGTCCCATAATAACATGCAAGTATATGGTACTATCTAAGGTTCTTTACTATTATTAATTTAATAACATATATCTGTTGGTATTATGCCTTATTTCTTTAGAATGAATTTTATTTAGCTATCCATTGGAATCTACCTAAAATACCACTTTTACTAAACACCTTTAGTTAAAGCACTCATAAGGCACACTGGTTAAAAAAAAAATCTCTGAGACACTAATCTGTTAGGTGTGTGCCGTGATCTGAGTTCAGTTCAGTTCAGTCGCTCAACCATGTTCGACTCTTTGTAACCCCATGAATTGCAGCACGCCAGGCCTCCCTGTCCATCACCAACTCCCGGAGTTCATTCAAACTCATGTCCATTGAGTCGGTGATGCCATCCAGACATCAGGATGTTTCCCCTGATATTGTCCTCTGTTGTCCCCTTCTCCTCCTGTCCCTAATCCCTCCCAGCATCAGAGTCTTTTCCAGTGAGTCAACTCTTTGCATGAAGTGGCCAAAATACTGGAGTTTCAGCTTTAGCATCATTCCTTCCAAAGAACATCCAGGGCTGATCTCCATTAGAATGGACTGGTTGGATCTCCTTGCAGTCCAAGGGACTCTCAAGAGTCTTCTCCAACACCACAGTTCAAAAGCATCAATTCTTCAGCACTCAGCTTTCTTCACAGTCAAACTCTCACATCCATACATGACCACAGGAAAAACCATAGTCTTGACTAGATGGACCTTAGTCGGCAAAGTAATGTCTCGGCTTTTCAATATGCTATCTAGGTTGGTCACAACTTTTCTGCTAAGGAGTAAGCATCTTTGAATTTCATGGCTGCAATCACCATCTGCAGTGATTTTGGAGGCCCCCAAAATAAAGTCAGCCACTGTTTCCACTGTTTCCCCATCTATTTCCCATGAAGTGATGGGACCAGATGCCACGATCTTAGTTTTCTGAATGTTGAGCTTTAAACCAACTTGTTCACTCTCCTCTTTCATGTTCATCAAGAGGCTCTTTAGTTCCTCTTCACTTTCTGCCATAAGGGTGGTGTCATCTGCATATCTGAGGTTATTGATATTTCTCCCGGCAATCTTGATTCCAGCTTGCGCTTCTTCCGGTCCAGCATTTCTCATGATGGACTCTGCATAGAAGTTAAATAAGCAGGGTGACAATATACAGCCTTGACGTATTCCTTTTCCTATTTGGAACCAGTCTGTTGTTCCATGTCCAATTCTAACTGTTGCTTCCTGACCTGCATATAGGTTTCTCACGAGGCAGGTCAGATGGTCTGGTATTTCCATCTCTTTCAGAATTTTCCACAGTTTATTGTGATCCACACAGTCAAAGGCTTTGGCATAGTCAATAAAACAGAAATGGATATTTTTCTGGAACTCTCTTGCCTTTTCGATGATCCAGTGGATGTTGGCAATTTGACCTCTGGTTCCTCTGCCTTTTCGAAAACCAGCCTGAACATCTGGAAGTTCACGGTTCACGTATTGCTGAAGCCTGGCTTGGAGAATTTTGAGCATTACTTGACTAGAATGTGAGATGAGTGCAATTGTGCGGTAGTTTGAGCAGTCTTAGGCATTGCATTTCTTTGGGATTGGAATGAAAACTGACCTTTTCCAGTCCTGTGGCCACTGCTGAGTTTTCCAAATTTGCTGGCATATTGAGTGCAGCACTTACACAGCATCATCTTTCAGGATTTGAAATAGCTCTACTGGAATTCCATCACCTCCACTACCTTTGTTCATAGTGATGCTTTCTAAGACCCATTTGACTTCACATTCCAGGATGTCTGGCTCTAGGTGAGTGATCACACCATTATGATTATCTAGGTCATGAAGATCTTTTTGTACAGTTCTGTGTATTCTTGCCACCTCTTCTTAATATCTTCTGCTTCTGTTAGGTCCATACCATTTCTGTCCTCTATCAAGCCAATCTTTGCATGAAATGTTCCTTTGGTATCTCTAATTTTCTTGAAGAGAGCTCTAGTCTTTCCCGTTCTGTTTTTTCCCTCTATTTCTTTGCATTAACAGCTGAGGAAGGCTTTCTTATCTCTTCTTGCTATTCTTTGGAACTCTGCATTCAGATGCTTATATCTTTCCTTTTCTCTTTTGCTTTTCACTTCTCTTCTTTTCACAGATATTTGTAAGGCCTCCCCAGACAGCCATTTTGCTTTTTTGCATTTCTTTTCCATGGGGATGGTCTTGATCCCTGTCTCCTGTACAATGTCATGAACCTCATTCCATAGTTCATCAGGCACTCTATCTATCAGATCTAGGCCCTTAGATCTATTTCTCACTTTCACTGTATAATCATAAGGGATTTGATTCAGGTCATACCTGAATGGTCTAGTGGTTTCCCTACTTTCTTCAATATAAGTCTGAATTTGGCAATAAGGATTTCATGATCTGAGCCACAGTCACCTGATCTTGTTTTTTCTGACTGTATAGAGCTTCTCCATCTTTGGCTGCAAAGAATATAATCAATCTGATTTCAGTGTTGACCATCTGGTGATGTCCATGTGTAGAGTCTTCTCTTGTGTTGTTGGAAGAGGGTGTTTGCTATGACTAGTGTGTTCTCTTCACAAAACTCTATTAGCCTTTGCCCTGCTTCATTCCGTATTCCAAGGCCAAATTTGCCTGTTACTCCAGGTGTTTCTTGACTTCCTACTTTTGCATTCCAGTCCCCTATAATGAAAAGGACATCTTTTTTGGGTGTTAGTTCTAAAAGGTCTTGTAGGTCTTCATAGAACCGTTCAACTTCAGCTTCTTCAGCATTACTGGTTGGGGCATAGACTTGGATTACCGTGATATTGAATGGTTTGCCTTGGAAATGAACAGAGACCATTCTGTCGTTTTTGAGATTGCATCCAAGTACTGCATTTCAGACTCTTTTGTTGACCATGACGGCTACTCCGTTTCTTCTAAGGGATGCATTCCCACAGAAGTAGATATAATGGTCATCTCAGTAAGATAATAATTACATTTTCTTAGTGCTCACTATGAGCCTGGACCTACATTTAAAATTCTTTATCTGTTTTAATCTCCATCTCAACTCTTTGAGATAGATAGGAAATATTTTTTCCCAGTTTAACAGATGAGGAAATTGAGTCCCCAAAGATTAAATAACATACTTAAACCCATAATTAGTAAATGTGCCTGTGGTCAAATCTAGGGCTGTCTCACTTCAACATCTTATACAGTTCTCCGTATTATACCTCACATCAGAACTGGATAAATAGCACCATGAATTGATACAGACTGGTCTGACATATAGTTCTGTTGAAAGTACTTAAACTGTGTTCCAAAGTAGCTTAATGATGAGAAAATGATTTCATGTTAACACAATTGCCACCCTGTTTCCATATAGCAGTCAAGCAAATATGGAAAATTCCTGATATATGGTACAACACATGTAAACAAAGTGCCAAAGTAAATTAGAAATGCAACAGGGTAAAAGAAACATGAAACATATCTGAAAAGACAAGAAAGAGTTCAGTTAAGAGGAAGGAATTCCAGAATATTATTTAAAAAAAATCACAGAAGGACCAGGTACTGCCCTTTTTCTGTAAGAAATGAGCTCTCATGAACCTGGATCATGAGATAGCAAGTCCAAGTATTTGGACCATCTAAGAGCAGATTCATGCTGATATGTTTCTAGTTACCAGGCAAACAAATGGCCACTTTATAGTTCAGCATATGTAGAGCTTTCTCCATCCTTTGCATTTGCCTGACATGTGAAAAGACAGCAAGTAGCATTAGAGTCAATGGGAGATACAAATGCATAGCAATGTCATCTGTGTTTTTCTATTTCTGGTCAAGAGAATGTACATGCTGATTGAGAAGATACCAACAGATACAGCTGAAAATAGTTACCCTAAATTAGTGTGTGTTGAGACCAAAGAAGAGATGTTGTCATCTGGCTCAAGTGTTGAGCCCCTCACAGCTGAGGGAATAACTTAGAAGGCTATCACTTCCTGCTGGGAGACACTATTGACCAACTAACTATCCAATACAGACATATCTACTCCATTTGTTCGAAGGCTTTTTAGAAATCATTAACTCAAAGCATCCTTGTAACTGATACATATCTGCAGACCACAAAGTAGCTGGCACATAACAGTTAAAAAAAAGAATGATCAAGTTTCAAAATGGAAGAGTACATCTTAAGAGTCTAGACATTATAAATAAAATACCATATTTTATCCTTTGGATGCCCAGGGAAAATACACTTGTCTATTTACTTAATACACTTCAGGCTTTGCTGGAAGTGTTTTTCATTTAAAAAATCTCTAATGATAGAACATTCAAAAATAATTAGAATCATGCTTGTTTTCCATACACACAGAAGGAAACTATTCGTAGTGCTAAAGGGGAAAAAAGACCAAACGATTAAAGTGGTTAAGGGTTCTTACATCTTGGTGAGAAAATATTTAACCTTTCTCTGGACATCAGAACTCTAAGTTAGCATGTTCTTTCAGTATGCCAAAGGCTAGCTTGGAATCTAGCCTTGGAAACAACTGGGAACAATTGTTTCGTAAAGGGAAGACACTGTCTTAGTCAAGATTCTATGGGCACATGCTGAAATCTTTCATCCATTTCTTTACTTTTATTCAACAAATATTTATTAAAGACCTACTATGCATTAGATACTACAATGAACAAGATTAGAGAAAGATCCTTCTCAGGGATCTTAGATTTTTTGTGAAAAAGGAGAACTCATAAGGGAATAAAGGAGATGACCTTATACAATTATAAAACAAGAAAATACTGAGATTGCCTAAAGCCAGGAGGACTGTGCGCATTATTCAGGACAGACAAGGTTTGCTGCACTCACAAATAACCCCAAAGTCTGAGGTGCGCTAAGAAAAAAGAAAAAAGGATTTCTTTCCCCTCACAACACACATCATCATGGCTCAGGGTGGGGCTCAGCTGCCTGTCCTCTCTCAGGGACGCAGCAAGAGGGAGGCTCCAATGTAAAATGTCACTCACTGCAGTGACATGGGGAAGGATAGGCAGCAAGTGCTTCTAAAGGTTTCCACCAGGAGAGTCAGGTCATCTGCTGTCACATTTCATTGACCAAAGCAGTTCACACGGCTGCAACTAACTTTGAAGAGGCAGGGAAAGGCAATCTTACTGCATGCCTGGCAGGATGAGAACCAGAAGTCCTGGTGAAGGGCAGTCACGATTATCACAGTCCACTTTGAGCAGCCATATCACAGAAGCCTTCTCTGAAGTAAGAGTATTTAAACAGAGACCTGAATGAGGAGCCAGTCATAAACAGATCAGCAAAGTGGAAAGAGTCAGGGACAAACCAGCTTCATGTGTGTGGGGGGAGGTGGGGAGGGGGGCATAGAACAATGAGGGCGAGGCCGGATGGTTACATATGCTCTTTCCAGACATACGACTACTCAGAAATTTTCCTATGAAAATATTCATAAACATAGGCAGACATTAAGTAATATGTTACTATGTTGTTTCACAAGATGAAATACATTCAAGTCTTTTAATTAACCTATGTAATTAGAATGTTAAATCACATGAGAATATTTTACAATATGTGATAAGCCAAAATAATTAACCAACATTAATTTTTCTCTCATTTAAAATTAGAGCAATATTCAGTTTCAGGAGAATGCACACTCATCTCTTGCTTTATAATTTCAAATTGGTATACAATCCTGGAAAGCAACTCATTATCCAAAATCATAAAAATATATATAACTTTTGTATCAGTTAACTATATCTCTGCAAATATGTCCTAAGGAAATAATTAAGGATATGCTTGAAGATTAAACTATAAATTGTTCATTGAAGTATTCCTTCTAAAAACAAAAGGCAATAGAAACTTCAGTGGCCAAGGTTATGTATTTCTGAAAATCAATTGTTGTGCTTTAAAAGTAGATTACAGATCATATGAAATACATAATCTTTAAACATGCATAATCTACTTTTCAAAAATGTATATTTTTGCATATGTATATATAAAGAAAAGATTTTTAAAGATCATTCAGCAAGATATCAATAATGCTTATTTCTGGGTTGCTGAGATTTTGCATGTCTTACACTCCTTTTATTATATTTCTTATGTTAATAAGTATTTCTCTGATAAAAAGAATCTTCATTTTTAAGAAAACAATTATACAGCACATTAATAAACACTACTGTATATAAAAGCACATTTTTGTAACAGTTTTTTAACAACAACTATATGTTTTTAATGGGTGTATTTGTTGTAAAGTCATAGTTCTAACCACACGCTGTCTCATACATGACAACATACAAATATATACATATACACACATATATAAACAAATGTAAAAATATATATAATTGTGCTGAATAACAGTAGGAAAAATTTTCCTTTTGTGTTGTTTTTCTGTACCTGAAAAGTTTACTATAACAGTCATGTTACTTTTATGGCATCAATTTTTTAAACAATATTAATAAGTCTTACTTGCCTGCAGAGTTTCTATCATGAGTTTCCTTGCAAATCCTTCACACAATGCAGGATTTAAAGCTCCCAAAAGCCACAACCCTCTCGTTTTGACTCTCTACCTTACAGGGGTTCATATCAAATGAGATGATCTATTTAGCTTAAAAGAATATTCTAGTTTTCTCTCACCATTATGTTATCACCTTATGGAAACTTTACATAAGTCTGATAACTCAATAAAATTCTCACAATTCATTGATTCATTAAACAGAGCATAAAAAGCAATAAATTCTGAAAACAAGTCTGTCAAACTTTAAATTACGTGTTAAAATGTATTTATTGAGAATCTATTATATGATGAGATCTGGGAGATATACTTGGGCTCTTCCTTTGAAGAATTTATAGACCAATGTGAAAATGTGAAAGTGCAAGTTGCTCAGTCGTGTCCAACTCTTTGTGACCCCATGGACTATACAATCCATGGAATTCTCCACACCAGAATACTGGAGTGGGTAGCCTTTCCCTTCTCCAGGGGATCTTTCCAACCCAGGCATCGAACCCAGGTCTCCCACATTGCAGGCAGATTCTTTACCAGCTGAGCCACAAGGGAAGCCCACATGAAAAATAATCATAGAATAATAAAGGGCATCACTGTGTATCAGAACACTGTTTAACTTCCAACATCTGAACTCTGTTCTATTTGTGGATATGCTCCTTTTTGGTGGGAGGCAAAGGGATGAGATATTTTCTCTCCTGAGCCCGTGATAAACAGCTATGGCTGGGGAGCATGGCAGAGATTCACTAAATACTTCTACCTAGAACTCTGACATTGAATATCTGATGAAAAAGAGATAGAGTCCAAGAGAGATTGAATTTACCAATGGCAGTAGTTTACAATCTTCAGGTTCAACAATGCTCAGCCATGATTTTCTCACCTGACTGTTCTGCAGACCTTTGCTTGAGCTTCCTGCTATCCAGCCTTTCTTATTTCAATCACCATTTTTAAGCCTTGCTGTCAATACATTCTGTTGATTATGTGAACTACCCAATATAGTTCTGCATCAATTAACTAGAATCTGTTTCTGTTGCTTGTAATCAATAATTTGACTGATACAATGGGATGCAATTACAGGCTCTGTAATGGTAATATTGGTTAACTATATTGGTATTGGTAACAATCAATTGGAGACTTAAGACAATGTTTTTCTCTTTTACATTCCCTATCAGACTGAATCTTTTCAAGAAATGAAGTATGTATTCTTATTTTTACTTTGTCAAAGAAAATCTGAAGATTGATTAGTTAACCTGCCAAACATAGCTGACAACTGATGGAAATGAGACATGAATCTAGGAAGTTTGCTTCAGAGCCCAGGCCCTTGACCACTACATAGTGATAACCCTTCTTCATTACATAGTTGGGGTCATCCATGTAGTATCAATCTGTGAAGAAGGTCAAGAAGTTCTTAGATTTATATCATAGAGAGTCAAGGAAGAATTCCACGCATCAGAAAGCAAAATTTCTGAGACAGACATGAAGGCATCATGATGCATTTTGTCAGTCATAGAGGGAGTAGGTTTCTATTAAAAATAGGACTGTTTGGCGGCATAAAACCAGACCATAGAGAGTTGTGAACAGCACAGTTTGACAGTGGTTGTCTTAACAGAATGATAGTATCTAAGCTGTGAAAATGGTATGAAAAATGCCACTGAATTTAATGACTAAAAGACAGTTGAGCCTAAAATGTGTTCAACAGACCATCTTTAGCTGTTGTATTACCACAATTTCAGCAGCTATAAAAGAAAACCAAAATGTATAGCACTGTAGATTGTGATTATTATTGGTAATGCACATGGAATTCAGCAGCTATAAAAGAAAGCCAAAATGTATAGCACTGTAGATTGTGATTATTATTGGTAATACACATGGAATTCAGCAGCTATAAAAGAAAACCAAAAGGTATAGCACTGTAGATTGTGATTATTATTGGTAATGCACATGGAATTCAGCAGCTATAAAAGAAAGCCAAAATGTATAGCACTGTAGATTGTGATTATTATTGGTAATGCACATGGAATTCACAACGTGACCTGTTCATTAGGTGAAGGCAGATGAACTATTTGTCATACTCTTGGAGCACAAAGATCTACCAAGTCCTTGAACCTCACCTACCCTGTAACCTCTTCCCACAAGAGTCATTTTAAAGGGCTGGCTGGATGCCTTTAATAAGCCTTTGAGTTTTGTTCTAACTATATTAGAGTTAATTGGCTATTCCAGAGAATGCTTAGCTCGTGGTCATCATTATCAATATGTATTGAAGCTTTCCCTCTGGACTTTACAGAGTATAGTAATGTACTGTTTCAGAACACAGAGAGGAAAAGACTTATTTTTTTCCCTCACATCTTATATATCTTGAATCTCTCCATTAGTACCACTGTTATGTCCCTTTTAGAAAAGATATAAGGAAAACTATAATCAGTGAAAAAATATGTGGAGCTAGTGGTAAAGAACCCACCTGCTGATGGAGAAGACATAAGAGACACCGGCTGGATCCCCGGGTCGGGAAGATCCCCTGGAAGAGGGTCTGGCTACCCACTCCAGTATTCTTGCCTGGAGAATCCCATGGACAGAGGAGCCTGATGGGCTATAGTCCATGGAGTCTCAAAGAGTCAGACAGGACTGAAGCGACTGAGCATGCACACAAGCAAGAGAGAAGGACTGCTTTAGCAAAATACCACCACTGCAAGAGTTACTTTGCTGGACCACATTGAAACTGGGCTCAAAGCCCATTGGGCAGACTTAACTACATCAAAAACCTCTCAGACTTTGAAACAATCCAACTCTATGTACCAGAGGGTGGACAGAACCTGGCTCATCTCTGAGTTGCTCTAAAGAAGTTGACAGGTATTCTTAAGAGGCACAGTGGTAAATATAGTATCTCTAGAGCTCACCAAGGCAATGGCACCCCACTCCAGTACTCTCGCCTGGAAAATCCCATGGATGGAGGAGCCTGGTAGGCTGCAGTCCATGGGGTCGCTAAGAGTCAGACATGACTGAGTGACTTCACTTTCTCTTTTCACCTTCATGCATTGGAGAAGGAAATGGCAACCCACTCCAGTGTTCTTGCCTGGAGAGTCCCAGGGACTGGGGAACCTGGTGGGCTGCCGTCTACTGGGTCGCACAGTCAGACACGACTGAAGCGACTTAGCAGCAGCAGCAGCAGAGCTCACCAAATCATACTTAGAAATAAGGAACACACGTCAAACAATACAGCCAGATGACAATCTGTTCTGTGTAATCATCTTAAATCACCGTCAAAGAAAAGTATCCACACAAAGGTAATAAACTTCTCAAATCCCTGACAGGAAAAGGTCAGAAAAGAAAATGAGTAGAAGAGGCTGAGGAGGCAAACTGGAGATGGCAAGGCAGAGACAGCCACACACAGCTCCAGCTAAGTGTTGTCACGTGGAAATGCCCCCTAGTGTTACTAGAGCTTCCAACTTTTCCACAGAAGTCAGGAATCCAGGTTTTTATGTAAAATATTTTGACTTTTAAAGGTTAGCAACTAATTAGTGTTTTTGAAATATTGTGAGCCAAGCTAAGTTTCTATGGAGTCCGAAGTCAGCCTGGGGCTGCCAAAGTAAGACCACTCATCCACAGACACACATAAAATCAGATAAGATATTTCCTCTTAAATCTTCCTCAAACAGAAGTTGTGTGATCTTTTCATCTGTTAGTGGACGTTTAGGTCATTTCTATGTCCTGACTGTTGTAAAAAGTGTTGCAAGGAACACTGGGATGCAACGAACATTTCTGATTATGGTTTTCTCAAGGTCCATGCCCAGTAGTGGGATTTCTGGGTCACATGGTAGTTTTATTTCTATTTTTTTAAGGAACCTCCATAGTGACTATACAGATGAATGGATGAAGAAGATGCGGTACATATATATAATGAAATATTACTCAGTCATTAAAAAGGAGAGAAATTTGTAATATAGTTTGAGAAGATGGACCTAGAGTCTGTCATATGGAATGAAATAAGTCAGGAAGAAAAAAACAAGTATCATATGTTAATGCATATATGCTGAATCTAGAAAAAAGGTACAGATGAACCTATTTGCAGGGCAGGAATAGAGACAGAGAGACCAGATGCGTGGACACAGGAGGGGAAGCAGGGCAGGATAAACTGGGAGATTAGGATTGACACATATACACTGCTGCTGCTGCTGCTAAGTCGCTTCAGTCGTGTCCGACTCTGTGCGACCCCATAGACGGCAGCCCACTAGGCTTCCCCGTCCCTGGGATTCTCCAGGCAAGAACACTGGAGTGGGTTGCCATTTCCTTCTCCAATGCATGAAAGTGAAAAGTCAAAGTGAAGTCGACTACTAATTCTTAAAAAATGTTAGATGAGGGCAGAAGTTTATTTCCCTCATATAAAGGTCTAAAGGCAGACACTCTAGGATGATTAATGGCAGCTCTGATTCATCATCTCTTTTGGGACCTGGGCTCCTTGCAGTCACCATTCTGCCATAGCTGGGCTATGACTCTTGTCCACATAGTTCAGGATGGGTGTCTGCCTTCCAGGCAGCACGATGGAGAAGAGAAAGGGATAGGGAGAAAAAAAGGGGTTCATTAGCTGTCTCTTAACAGAGGTTTCCCCCAACTGCCATAAGGTAGTTAGCCTATATTATATTGGCAAGAATTTAGACATATGACAATCTTTTGTTACAAAGGACTCTGGGATATGTAGTCTATATTCTGAGTGGCCACATGCTGTGCTAAAATTTGTCACTATGGAGAAAGGGAAGATGAGTTGTTGGGGGGAAACAGTCATTCGTACTTCAGAGACCTTTCTACCTAAGGAGGTAATGGAGTAACTTCGCATATGCCCATTCTCATCCTACTGATTGTCCTCATTACAAACAGATAAACTTCTCTCCACCTTTCTATTTCTTTTCATTCTTTTGGAAGACATGAAAGGGGATTTCAGATTGGATGAAGCACAAGCTGGACTCAAGATTGCTGGGGGAAAAAAAAAGATTGCTGGGAGAAATATCAATAACCTCAGATATGCAGATGACACCATCCTTATGGTAGAACGTGAAGAAGAACTAAAGAGCCTCTTGATGAAAGTGAAAGAGGAGAGTGAAAAAGCTGGCTTAAAGCTCAACATTCAGAAAACAAAGATCATGGCATCCGGTCCCATCACTTCATGGAAAATAGATAGGGAAACAATGGAAATAATGAGAGACTTTATTTTCTTAGACTCCAAAATCACTGCCGATGGTGACTGCAGCACTGGAATTAAAAGACAGTAGCTCCTCAGAAGAAAAGCTATGACCAACCTGCTGCTGCTGCTGCTGCTAAGTCGCTTCAGTCATGTCCGACTCTGTGAGACCCCATAGACAGCAGCCCGCCAGGCTCCGCCGTCCCTGGGATTCTCCAGGCAAGAACACTGGAGTGGGTTGCCATTTCCTGCTCCAATGCATGAAAGTAAAAATGAAGCCACTCAGTCGTGTCCAACTCTTAGCGACCCCATGGACTGCAGCCAACCAGGGTCCTCCATCCATGGGATTTTCCAGGCAAGAGTACTGGAGTGGGGTATCATTGCCTTCTCTGATGATCAACCTAGACAGCATATTAAAAAGCAGAGACATTACTTTGCCAACAAAGGCCCATCTAGTTAAAACTATGGTTTTCCAGTAGTCACATACGGATATGAGAGTTGGACTATAAAGAAAGCTGAAGGTCGAAGAACTGATGCTTTAACTGTGGTGTTGGAGAAGACTCTTGAGAGTCCCTTGGACTGCAAGAAGATCGAACCAGTCAATCCTAAAGGAAATCAACCCTGAATATTCATTGGAAGGACTGATGCTGAAGCTGAAACCCCCATACTTTGGCCACCCGATGCAAAGAACTGACTCATTGGAAAAGACCCTGATGGTGGAAAAGATTGAAGGCAGGAGGAAAAGGGGATGAGAGAGGATGAGATGGTTGGGTGGCATCACCAACTCGATGGACATGAGTTTGAGTAAGCTCCAG
Organism: Budorcas taxicolor; assembly: GCF_023091745.1. Classification (NCBI taxonomy): domain Eukaryota; kingdom Metazoa; phylum Chordata; class Mammalia; order Artiodactyla; family Bovidae; genus Budorcas; species Budorcas taxicolor. The sequence goes on along the minus strand of NC_068913.1, from coordinate 27,510,254 downwards.
GGAGCTGGTGATAGACAGGGAGGCCTGGCGTGCTGCAGTCCATGAGGATGCAAAGAGTTGGACATGACTGAGAGACCGAACTGAAAGGGGATGGTATGAGTGGAGGGCATAGGTTTCCATGTTACAAAGCAAATGCTTTTCTCAAGCTCTGTTGTCCATCTTTGGTTGCTTTTTTTTTTGTGCCTCATTACTTTCAGCAACAAATTAAGATGTATAATTAATGGGGGAAAAGGTTTTGTTTTCTTTTAAAAGTTTATTTTTGGAGCAGCACTGCTAGTTTTCCCAGCTAATGTACATCTTAAATTCTCACGATGAGTGTGGAAGAACTAGAGGCAAGTCCTTCTCAGCAGAAGTTTGACCATTTCTTTCCTCACACAATTGGCTGTTATCTCTCAATTACAGACCTTTAGATTAAGAAACAAAGTACATGGTGCATCACAGAAGTTTACTACATGTGTGATGAGTGGGAAGGGGAGGGCGAAAAAAAAAAAAAAAAAAGGAAAGAGAGGCAGAGAAAACAGAAGGGAGGAAAGGAAAAACTGCCTCTAAAAATACCATAGTCTCTTCTACGACTCCCCAAAAATCCAGCCATGAGACCAGAAATTATTTCGCCATCATGAAGCAGGAATTCAGTGGCTACTTATTGCCAAGGCCTCCTTCAGATGGAGCTAAAATCCACATGAATATAATTTCCACTTACACTTGTTCTACCTGGCCCTCTCCAGAACCAGAAACAATTTCCATGAGATGCATTTTAGGCAAGTACTTTTTGTCTAGAAGAAGGATCACATCATTTTTTTAAAGTATTACGTATCTGGTTTTTCAATGGCAATAAGGCTTGCGTTCCTTACACATAGAGAGTACCATATACCCAAAGTGGGTACACTATGTTCAAAGCATGAAAATGAATCATAACAAAGCTCTCCCCTTCTTTAGAACTCAAATAGTGGTTGAAGAGTCAGGTTATGAGAAAACCAAACACACACACACACAAAATACGTGAGTGTATGCAAAGATACACAAAAGAAAATACATTAAAATAATTTTGGTGAAGGGGCTCATAATGCTGAAATTCTTCACTGAAACAACAGGCCAATGTTAGGATCTTAAATCACTGCTCTCCAAACCTCTTATGACTGCAAAATCAGGTCAGATATTTCCATCAGGCATCAAGCAATTTGAAACAAATTGTTTCAGTGCAGGATAAAGGGAAGTGGAGTTGGAGAAATTATTCCAGGAATAGGTATGAATATAATTTACACACAGGCGTTTGTTCTTAAAAAAAAAAAAAGTAGAGATTGTGAAATTATGCTTTATTTATGTGCACTACAGCTAACAGTAAATTACACTGAAAGTGCACAACACACAGGGGTAGCCAGAGCTATTTACTGCTTCGCCAGGATGAGATATTAAAACAGAGTTGCTGGTAAGTTTCAAGAGAGCAGCTAAGGCCACAGTTAATGTGAAAGTAATCATATACTTTCCTAATTTAGATCATCAAGATGGACGCCCCCAAATAATAAAGTAGGCTATAAAGTCTCTTACCTGGAATATTTAGGATTTATAAAATTATTGTTATTCTGCCTAGACTTGCTAAATAGGCATTCCTTTTTGGAAGTATTCCCCACACACATGCAATGTTCATTTTAAATAAACTGTTTAGAATAACACATTTTCTGGACATGTAAGTACATTGTGGGAAAATAAAATATGCCTATCACTCCAGGGTAGGGAGAAAAAAATTCATGACCAATGATAGACAAACTTCACGCCATCCAAAACACCATTAATATCTGCCAGGAAATCCAAGGTTTGCAAGGAACGAAAAATTTGATTTCTCTTAATTTTTTTAATGTCTTCGGAAAATGGAGGTCACTATCAGTCGCAGAAGAGATATCCAATTGTGATTCACTCGTTTTTTTTACAAAAGAAATGCAAAATCTGCATATTATAAGAAATAATCAAAATATAATACAATTAATCTGGAAACCATCATATCTTTGAATTTACAGATAATTATTAGAAAGGGTTTTCTCTCCTGATATTGATCTACATTTTTTCTATCAGTCTGTCCTTCTGACAACCACACGTCTATTATGCAATAGACACACAGACAGTGATGTATAATAGCTGTATACATATATTCAGTTGTACAATTAAAATATTCCCTCACATACGTATATACACACACAAAAAATAAGCAAAAACATAGTTATAACTAGCCCTTCCTCCTGAATTCCATTTTAAAACTGTCAAATATGAATGCATAAACCCAGAATATGATTCTAGTCTCAAAGCATAGGTCTCATAGAGTGGCACAATGTAGCTAATTTATACAGTCTTCCTAGAAAGATACACTTTTAAAGTAAAATTCATGGTAAAAATGGGTAGACCCTTCTGTTAAATCTCATTGTACAAGTTATTTTTCCAGGCCAATTGTTCACTTTTACCAAATGAATCTGCTTTGAGAAGCCCTTGAGAAATTCAATTGACTCAGTCTCATAAAATTGTAGGGTTACTATATCATTAGTTGTTTTGTTTTGCCTTTGCTGGACTAACATGCAACAAAGGCCTGATTTCAACTTTCCGCTCAATAAAATTAGAAAATCAGCCAGGCATCACTTAGCTTTGATGTGTATGATGTTGCTACCTGTTTCTAATTGTTACTGATAAATTACCTATTTAGTTCGGTAGGCATGTGTTGGTGACTTCTGTCCATCCAGTGAGTCACCCTAGAAGGTAACTTTTTGTTGACAAGACATTTTACTTTATAAAGCTTACTCTACTTTCTGTGTCAAAAAAAAAAAAAAAAAATTCTATTTGAAACAAAGCCAATGTCTCATTCCAGGAAGAGGGAAGGATATCAAGAGTTTCCATGGCAATCAGTTGATGAAACTAAATTAGGCAGGAAACCTCTTCAGAATGCAAAGTAATGTTGCAAAACAGAGGGATTTGAAATAGCCAGGAAGTGTGTCACAGCAAAACGAAAGAAACAGAGATATGAATACCTCCATAATGTAAACTTTCCAACTTTAAAATAAACAACAAAAAACTTGCCTTTGTCCTGTAAAAATAAACTTCCAAACAACTGTCATCTCTCATCAAGTCCTTTGTTTCAGTTGGTTTTAGTTTTTTAAGTCTTATCTCTTGCAATCAACAGCATGTAAGAATATAAATCTAGTTGTTTATGTAGCTAAGAAAAAAAATGTCTTTTACATTATTGCTGTTAAATTTAGTTTGTAACCCATTGTGATAAAATTGTACAAACTTTACAGTTCAACAGTGAGGTCAGAAGGAACACGTGAAATTTATTTTAACGCAGAAAGAAAGAAGAAATAAGAAGACTAGTTTAAAATTTAAAAAATAGGGCTCTTTGTGGCAGTTTATATTGATGGCTTAAAAATACCATTTTGCTTTCTGGAGCAGAATGAAAACAGAAGACATGGAATAAACCAGGGGTGCTTCATCTACTAACTGCCAAAACTTCACAATAGTTTGCTTGGAAATATGATTTTGACCTGAAGAGTAACTATTTTCAAAAGCTCTTCAGGCCACCTAAATCATCTGAAGCCTTCTTTTTCTCTTTAAGAAAAAGGTTCTGTTTTCTGAATTGTCTTTTCTGTCTCCTGAGGAAGGAGGCTGTTGTTGGAGCAAGCATTTCTAAAACAGATTTACCCAAAAAATTTTCCAATTATTTCTAAAAATCCATGAATCACTGTATAGTCTAATTTTAGGTTAATTCAGTACTTATTTAAATTATGGGGTTTCTTTTCATAACACATAAAATAAACTTAAGAATAAATATACATGAAGAAAAGGAATATCCTGGCCTTAATTTCAATGTGAGTTTTAAAGCGTGATCACAATGCTTACCGTGTACAATACGAACATCGGAGGGGGCAGATATTTTCATACCAACTGATTGATGGAATTTCTCTAGCATCACTGGGCTGTTTTCCCCATTTTGTTTCACTTTTTGAACTAAAAACACCTTTATACAAGCACAGCTTTGTATAAAGGTGGTACATCTTCATATCACACACAGACTACTATACATCACACATTCACACTACTATACATACAGAGAGAAGAACATGGTTTTAAGTACAGTGCCAGTATGCAGCATGTGCCAAGGAGATGCCCACCTAAGAATGTTATCAGAAATTTGATTCTTCTGGTCACTGGCCATTGGATCCCATCACTACCATCTTCCCATATCTTTTGCCATTATATTTCCCAAACTGCTAATCTCACTGGTGGCAAAACATTACAAGATATTTTTAAAAACAACCTCTTAAAAATCTACTCTAACTTGGGAAGTGTTTTTCTGTAAGCTAGAAAGAAAAACCAGCAGAAGGTTGTCTTAGTTTGGGTTTAGCAGACAGAGACAAGGATCTGAGTGCAAGTGGTTTATTTGGGAAGTGATCTCTGGAGGAAGAGTAAAGGAATGGGAAAGTAAAATGAAAAAGGAAGGAAGACCCTGCTGGGGATATGAATGAGCAGATGAACCTGGTGGGAATCTGGGCTCATCCCACTGAGATATGTTAAGAATTTGCGCAGAACATTCCTGAGAACCAACCCAGCAACAGAAAGAAAAGTAGGGTGTTTATCCACCAGCTCCTAGCCCTTATCAGTTGAGGGTGATTCCTGAGGTGTTAATTCCCTCACATCCCTGGCCTGTACCTCTTGGACCTACCATATTCCATGGTCAGAGAATGCTCTCAGGCAGAGAATCAGGGGACACTTCATTTATCCTGAATAGCTGAGTGACTCAGAGGGTCTTAGTGTTAGTGACTCAGTTCAATTCAGTTCAGTTCAGTCTCTCAGTCGTGTCCGACTCTTTGCGACACCATGAATCGCAGCACACCAGGCCTCCCTGTTCATCACCAACTCCCGGAGTTCACTCAGAATCACGTCCATCGAGTCAGTGATGCCATCCAGCCATCTCATCCTCGGTCGTCCCCTTCTCCTCCTGCCCCCAATCCCTCCCAGCATCAGAGTCTTTTCCAATGAGTCAACTCTTCGCATGACGTGGCCAAAGTACTGGAGTTTCAGCTTTAGCATCATTCCTTCCAAAGAAATCCCGGGGCTGATCTCCTTCAGAATGGACTGGTTGGATCTCCTTGCAGTCCAAGGGACTCTCAAGAGTCTTCTCCAACACCACAGTTCAAAAGCATCAATTCTTCGGTGCTCAGCCTTCTTCACAGTCCAACTCTCACATCCATACATGACCACAGGAAAAACCATAGCCTTGACTAGATGGACCTTAGTCGGCAAAGTAATGTCTCTGCTTTTCAATATGCTATCTAGGTTGGTCATAACTTTCCTTCCGAGGAGTAAGCGTCTTTTAATTTCATGGCTGCAGTCACCATCTGCAATGATTTTGGAGCCCAAAAAAATAAAGTCAGCCACTGTTTCCACTGTTTCCCCACCTATTTCCCATGAAGTGATGGGACCGGATGCCATGATCTTTGTTTTCTGAATGTTGAGCTTTAAGCCAACTTTTTCACTCTCCTCTTTCACTTTCATCAACAGGCTTTTTAGTTCTTCTTCACTTTCTGCCATAAGGGTTAGTCACTCAGTGATGTTCAATTCTTTGCAACCCCATGGACTATATATAGCCAGCCAACTCCTCTGACTGATGTCTCCAGCATTGCAGGCAGATTCTTTACCAACGAGCCATCTCAGAAGCCCCTTATAAGTTCTAGAAATCTGCTATACAACGTGCCTGTCATTAACAGGACCCCAGGCAGTGTTAGCATTAGTCTCTCAGTCATGTCCGACTCTGTGAGACCAGGGACTGTAGCCTGCCAAGCTCCTCTGTCCATGGAATTCTCTAGGCAAGAATACTGGAGTGGTTAGCCATTCCCTTCTCCAGGGGATCTTCCCGATCCAGGGATCAAACCTGGGTCTCCGGCACTGCAGGTGGATTCTTTACCATCTAAGCCAGAGGGTCCTAAATGTTAACAATTCAGGCGTTTTCTAGTGTTGATTAGCCATAGTGTGATGTCTAGAAATGTCTCACAAAGCAGACCAAGTCTTCCTTCAGTAGGACTGCATAATAAACAGTTCCTGTTTTCACATGGTCCCTGGGGACAACCACAGTTTGCCCATAATAATGAACAGAGGTCCTCCTGACCAAATTGTCTGAATATATCTGAAGAGAGTTCTTTAACTTTGAGTTATATTTAAATATAACAAAATGGAAGGAGACACAATGCAGAATGAAAGCTGTGTAATGTGTCCTGTATTGCTAACTTGTACATAAATACATATCCAAAAATTTAAATGAGTGCAGGGTGCAGTCATGCTATTAACTTCTAAATTCTTTCACTGAAGGAATCAGGGAAACTGGTTTCACTATCTATCTGGTCCTTTCTGCTGTCTTTTTTTTTTTTTTTCTTAACTCTGTCCTCACACATTTCAAGTTGCTTGTGTTCTTCAGTGGTAAGACGTCAGAATGACTGCTTCTTTGATGCAAAACTCTTAATAACAACTTCAGAGACGGCTGTTTCCATTTATTTTTACTGAAAACATACAAACTCTTTTCAACACTATCCCTAAAGAGACTGCTTTTCTTTGAGTACATTCTTTCTCAAAATACTTGCTGTTTTCTGTGCCTTAAGAATGACAATTCTTTATTCACAGAGCACTGCAATTCCCAACTCCATCTTTCTGATATACCCAAGATCATCAATGAGAAGAATGTTTTCCTACTTTGGCTTTCACTGCAGAAGGCAATTTGCCAACATTTTACCTCCACATGCAGAAGTTTTTAAATTCTGGAGCATTTTCTATGAGTCAGTAATCTACAATCTGCCTAATAATGCCCTTGGAGTTAGCTGCCTGAGGTTTTACTATAACAACTTCATACTCACTGATTTGTAGGAGAGGCTAGCCTTAAAGAAGAGACACTGAAGAAATGATTTTATTTCTTTAGTGTCACCTAAAACCAGGACTTCAAAGTTATCAAAATATAATTTCTGAGATTAGCACATAAAAAAGCAACATACAGTGAAAGATGAGACAGTAGGACTTGAAGCCCAAGTGTGTGATTCCCAGCGACTGACCCCAGGCATGTTGTTAAGATCTAACGACCTTGCCTCATCGAACAAGTGCAGAACTCTCACTATGTCACGAGGTGTGTGGCGGCTCTAAATTGGACAGCCTAGACAAAGTGTGCCCCATGGCATCCTATTACAGCTCTCAGCAAACATTAGCTCCCTTCCTCCAAAGTTTCATTTGTGAAAAACATGACCTCAAGGAGTAGAAGACAAATGTTCAGTTCAATAGGAACGGAATTTAGTGCTTTTTCACACTGTGATACATCACTGAAAATTTACCTTCATGCCACATTCTATTCGGAGGGCAATGTACATTTCCTTTTCTAAATGCCATTAATCAGCATATCTTAGCTTGTTTCTAAATAAATGAATCTTAAAGTTCCCTTTAAATAGTAATAAGACAGGTGACTGACAAAAATCATAAATCTGGATGAAGGCTTAAAGGATATATTCATCAGCCTTGTCATTACTAGAAGGGAGAATAAAGAAAACTGTAAATAAATTGCTCTGAAATAAAATGACCCACCTGGAACTGCAACTTGGGGAATCTAGGAAAAAGATAAATTTAGTTTTGTTTAAGTACCAGCGATCACACTGCTTTCTTTTCATGCTTCCTCTACCAGATCTGCCACATATAATGAGAGACACAAAATATTATATGCTTGGAAATATAAATACTATCAGGCACGCCTTCCTCTTCTCTTTGGGTTTTCTTTTAAAGGGCTTGACTGAATGGCTACATTTGAGAATGAACAACTCTATTAACTCACCTCTTTACTACTTAGTCTGGAAGAATTAGATAGAAGATATTAATATCTTTAGTTTTTAGCAGAAAAAAAATATACAGAATTGATGGAGGAGTTTTGCAATATAGGTGTAGGAGAAGGGGATTCAAGGGAGAGCAACAATTTCCCCCCACGTTACAGGCAAATTCACCATGCTTGGAGGGACTAAGTAATTTGACTGAAGTCACAAAACTAGCAAGGCAAAACAAGAATTTTAACAAGTTCTGTTAGACCTTTCTAACAAGGTCTGTCAGAAAAAGTATTGAGAGCCTACCATATACCAGTCACTCTGCTTAGGAAGTTACTTGCATTATCTAAAACCCTCCACAACAGTTCTTTTTCAAAGGTTTGAAAGGTTTTCAAAATAATGTTTCCTAAAAAATTAATATGTGCATAATAGGAAACCAAAAAAAAACAAGCAAAAAACAAAGTCATCCATAATAATTAGTATACCATTCGATGTGTCCTTCTAGGTCTCACTCGGGTATTTATACAACTAACCATCCATTTAACTTATATGCAGAGTACATCGTGAGAAATGCTGGGCTGGAAGAAGTACAAGCTGGAATCAAGATTGCCGGGAGAAATATCAATAACCTCAGATACGCAGAGTGAAGTGGAACTAAAAAGCCTCTTGATGAAAGTGAAAGAGGAGAGTGGAAAAGTTGGCTTAAAGCTCAACGTTCAGAAAACAAAGATCATGGCATCTGGTCCCATCACTTCATGGCAAATAGATGGGAAAACAGTGGAAACAGTGAGAGACTTTATTTTTGGGGGCTCCAAAATCACTGCAGATGGTTATTGTAGCCATGAAATTAAAAGACGCTTACTCCTTGGAAGAAAGTTATGACCAACCTAGATAGCATATTGAAAAGCAGAGACATTACTTTGCCGATTAAGGTCCGTCTAGTCAAGGCTATGGTTTTTCCTGTGGTCATCTATGGATGTGAGAGTTGGACTGTGAAGAAGGCTGAGCACCGAAGAATTGATGCTTTTGAACTGTGGTGTTGGAGAAGACTCTTGAGAGTCCCTTGGACTGCAAGGAGATCTAACCAGTCCATTCTGAAGGAGAGCAGCCCTGGGATTTCTTTGGAAGGAATGATGCTAAAGCTGAAACTCCAGTACTTTGGCCACGTCATGCGAAGAGTTGACTCATTGGAAAAGACTCTGATGCTGGGAGGGATTGGGGGCAGGAGGAGAAAGGGATGACAGAAGATGAGATGGCTGGATGGCATCACCGACTTGATGAACATGAGTCTGGGTAAACTCCGGGAGTTGGTGATGGACAGGGAGGCCTGGCGTGCTGTGATTCATGGGGTCGCAAAGAGTCAGACACAACGGAGCAACTGAACTGAATTGAAGATCATACAGTTATGAATCACACTCTTTCACCATTCATCAATAATTACCCATTGAAAGTCCCAAAGCCATGAGTATTTTGATAAAAAATAATACATTACACCGACTCAATCAGTTCTGTATGGTAGGTATTCTTATTCCTCTTTCATAATTAAAAAACTGTGGCTTACCCATTGCCCCAAACCAGCTACAGCGCAGGCCTAAACTAAAATTCAAATACGTTGGCTATGAAATTCTGTTTTCACCCACTGTATTACACTCTTGCCTAGGAACTATGCATATTATAGTCTAGAGATATTAGTATCTCAATAAATATCGATTATCTCATCCCTCAGTGGTTTCAATATCTCACTTGTGCTGATGTTTCCATTTTGAATTTATTCTGAGTCCCTCAACAAACATGGGTAATTAATGATTAATTTGACAGAAGTCATTAATAATAGAAAGAATTCTATTAATAACAGAAATCACTAATAATAGAAAATAATGAAGGAAAAAACTATAGCAAATTAGTTCCAGTCCTAACTTTTACTAACAGATAACTCTGACAGCATCCATGCAAATACAATAACCAATCAGCAGCATACTGTGTATACAAGTAACTTATAAAAAAGGAATAGCCTATCTTGAGATCATAGACCAAAAAAAAAAGACAAATTCAATACAGAATGATAGTATGTGAATGTAGTTCAAATTTTAAGCTTTAATTTCCATTATTCAGTTCTATGGCTTACTACAGCCAAGTAGCTTATTTATAAAAAGAATGACTTACTAGGGGCTTCTCTGAGGGCTCAGCAGGTAAAAAAATCCACCTGCAATTCAGGAGATGCAGGACACATGGGTTCAATCCCTGGGTCAGGAAGATCCCTGGAAGAGGAAATAGCAACTTCCTCCAGTATTCTTGCCTGAAAAATAAGACAAAAGCATCAAAAGAACATGCAACATGGACAAGATTCTTCATAACTTAATGATGTGCAATACAATGTAGTGACACGGTTAGTTTCAAAGTAATTATTCCACACTTCAGCTAATTTTAAATCCTGAACCTGGAGGATAAATATCTGAAATTCCTATCCAAATCAATAATCTTCCAGAAATGGTTTAACTATGTCCTACTACTAACACTAAAAATAGAAAATAATGTTACGAGCAGTGACACATTTGTTTACCGCTATGTAGCAGGACTGGGATGAGGCTGATATTAGTCAGAGTAGGACTATTTAATTACCACATCTACATACAGAAGTACCTCCTTCTTGAAAGCACTTTTTAAATACATTTGTGTTACTACATTTTAAAAAAGGAAGTAAGCAATTTTCCTTCATTGTGTATTTACCATTCTCTTTTCTCCAAAACTCTGGTCATTCAATCCATTATGAAATCATTCCTTTTATGTTACCACCGTTCTAATGTATCTTTGAATAGGATATTTTAAATGAATTTTAGATTAATTGTTTTGGGCTTAATTTATGAAATGGGCTGAATTTCTACTAAGGGGTTAACTTGATCAAATGAAAAAGAATTTTGAGTTTACTTTTTGTAACCCCTCACTTTATATTGTCATTGCTATTTGGTCTCTCAGTCGTGTTCAGCTCTTTGTGATCCCATGGACTACAGCACTCCAGGCTTCTCTGTCCTTCACCATCTCCTGGAGCTTGCTCAGACTCATGTTCATTGGGTCAGTGATGCCATCCAACCATCTCAGCTTCTGTCATCCCCTTCTCCTGCTTTCAATCTTTTCCAGAATCAGGGTCTTTTTCAATGAGTCAGCTTTTTGCATCAGGTGGCCAAAGTATTGGAGCTTCAGTTTCAGCATCAGTCCTTCCAACAAATATTCAGGGTTGATTTCCTTCAGGATTGAGTGATTTGATCTCCCTGCTGTCTAAGGGGCTCTCAAATGTCCTCCAGTACTACAGTTCAAAAGCATCAATTCTGTGGTGTTCAACTTTCTTTATGGTCCAACTCTCACATCCGTGTATGACTACTAGAAAAACCACAGCTTTAATTATATGGACCTTTGCTGGCAAAGTAATCTCTCTGCTTTTTAATATTCTGTCTAGGTTGGTCAAAGCTCTTCTTCCAAGGAGCAAGCATCTTTTAATTAAATGGCTATAGTCACCATCTGCAGTGATTTTGGAGCCTAAGAAAATAAAGTCTGTCACTGTTTCCATTGTTTCCCCATCTATTTGCCATGAAGTCATTGGACCAGATGCCATAATGTTCATTTTTCAAATGTTGAGTTTTCAGCCAGCTTCTTAACACTCTCCTCTGTCACCTTCATCTAGAGGCCCTTTAGTTCCTCTTCCCTTTCTGCCATAAAGGTGGTATCATCTGCATATCTGAGGTTATTGATATTTCAAAAAGCATGGTATTGGCACAAAAACAAACTCATAGATCACTGGAACATAATAGACAGTCCAGAAATAGAAACTAACACATTTGTGGTCAATTAATGCAAAGAGGCAAGAATACAATGCAGAAAAGGCAGTCTCTTCAACAAGTGGTGCTGGCAAAACTGGACAGCTACATGTAAAACAATGAGATTAGAACATTCTCTCCACCACATGCAAAAAACATGTAAAACTAAATTTTAAATGGCTTAAGGACTTACATCTCCTACATTTAAGGACATCTTGAAACTCGCAGAAGAGAACATAGCCAGAATACTTTTGACATAAATTGTTTCTAAGGATCAGTGCTCTAAGGCAAAAGAAATAAAACCAAAAATTTAAAAATGAGACATAATCAAACTTAAAAGCTTCTGTACAGCAAAGGAAGCCATCAGCAAAACTAAAAGACAACCCCTACAGAATGGGAGAAAACATTTGCAAATGATGCAACCAGCGAGGGGTTAATACCCAAAATATACAAACAACTCAAAAATCAAAACAAATAAACAAGCAACCAATCAAAAATTGGGCAGAAGACCTGGGCAGACATTTTTCCAAAGAAGATATACAGATGGCTAACACTCACATGAAAAGATGTTCAACATTGCTAGTTACTGGAGAAATGCAAATCAAAAAAATGAGATACCACATAATGCTTGTTAGAATGGCTACAATCATCAAAAAAACCTACAAAAAACAAATGTTAGAGAGGATGTGGAGAAAAGGGAACCCTTGTACACTGTTCGTGGGAATGTAAACTGGTGCAGCCACTATGGAAAGCTGTATGGAGATTCCTCAAAATTGTGAATCACTATGTTCTATACCTGAAACTTACATAATATTGTACATCAAGTATACCTCAGTTTTTAAAAATAAAAGAATAGCTAAAAAATAGAACATGGAAGAGAAAGGAGGCAAGCATAATGCAGAGCACAGTCATCAGATGGTGGTGGAAAAGAATGGAGAGAAAATGAGTGCCGTTAAGCTAACACATCCTAAACAGAAAATCTTCACTTGGTTTTCCAATAACCATGCTTACAATGAATTAACTTGCAGATCTTCAAGTCGACTTGACTGAGACTGGGCAGTTGCCAAGGTCCTTTAGTTTCTGGTCATTTCCATTGAAACAGAGAGGAAAGGAAAGTGGCTGCCAGAGCCAGTCTTCCCAGCCATAGTCACGTCAGCTGGGCTAGAGAAGGGAATGCGGGACGTTTTCTGATTTTTCCGTAGAGAAAGACTTAGTGTCAGCAGCTTTCTCTCTAATTTCTTTTTCCTTGCAAACACTCCTCTCTTCCCATCCCCTTTCAGATGCAGGGAAACATTTGCCCTACAATTTAAATAACTTACAGCAACGTAAATAACAGATACTCGTTTTCACAAGAGCGATTTTAAGCTGTACCTCAGGCCAGCTTCTCAAAATTATAATTCACTTGGCTGATGTTACAGAAGAAACTTTGGAGGTGGAGGAGAACAAGAAAAGAGAGTCGGACAGAACACGGAGTGTGGAGCAAATACTCTCAGATTTCCAGAGGTTCAGAGAGCGCACTGTCATCAGAACATCTACTGATACGTGGTCAGGGTCCATTCTCAAAGGGGAAAGCTGCAGGAAGCCTCATCCGCTGAAAACATCAAAATCCTGTCAGCTGGTGGGCAGGGACAGGAGCTGAGTTCTCATCCCTCCCCTTAGCCAGGAAGGCCAGGCAGCCACCCAGTCTGTTATATGGATGTTTTTTGCAGGAGGCAAGTCACAGCTGAGGACAAGAGTGCTAAAGTCAGGATTTGTTCCTATAACTTTCCACACAGCCATCCCTCATGAGGGTGATTCCAGGAATCCCTGGGGACAGTAATCCAGGGACGCTCAGGTCCATGATATAAAATGAATACAGTTGCCCCTCCTTACCTGTGGATGTGGAAATTCATTAACTGAAGGGTGCGGAAGGGGCACAGGGGACAGTGGTGAGGGGCAATGGAATATTCTACAAAAATCCTAAAATGCAGTGGTGATGTTTTCCCCAACACTACCCCAGAGCAAGATTTTGAAGTGCGTGAAAGAGAAAAGGACTACAGTTTGGTTGATTAAGACTTTGCCTCAGTCATATTTCAGTCATACTTCCTTTTGGAGACATGGAAGTCTTTAGGGTAATACTCTATTTACAATATAAATCTGATTTTCCTTATTAGCTATTCAGCTTTTTCTTGACAAATTAACATTTGATACTTGATAATTCTATTTAGAGACTTTGCTAAGGGGAAAACAGCCCTCTACAAATGACTAAATTCCCTATGCTTACCTCAGACATAATTATTTGACAGAAGGTACAGATTGCTTTGGTATTTTGGTAAATGGGATTAAGGTTTGTAGGATTCGCTCTCTCATGAACAAGAAAATAGCTGAGGGCAAATGGGTTGAATGGAAGGCTCTTTTGAAATATTGAGTGCCCAGGAAATAGCTTTCCTGCTGTACTGAAAAGTTCCTTTTTGGCTTTTCTTTGCAGACTTCGGTTCTACAGAGATGTATTCTGATACAAAAAAATTGCACTCTATTTATTATCTCAGACTACATCTCTAAGCAGGGCTGAACAGAAAGAATTCTAATGCCACTTCCTGTCTCCCTGCGTTAGCTCTAATACTTCGGTGATGACCGCAAAATACATGGTGTAGATTATAAAGCACCAGCTAGTATAGGCCAGTGGATCCTGTTTCAGTTTGAAACAGCAAAATGCCACTAATCCAATTAAGAAAGTTCAGCTTCCCAGGGCACTGAAAGAAAATGTCTCTCAGGAGAGATTTGAATGTGATAGAATTAAGGCTTGATCCTCTCCAGTACATTTTGTGGACCTGTTAGTCAGGAAAATAATTAGAGATCATCAAAAACCCATATATATGTGCAAATGTGTTTACAAGAAATTTGATAAAGCATTGTTTTCCCCACCGTCTTGTGAACTAAGAGCATTGCTACATACGTATCTTCACACATGGTTTTCCTACTCTCTCAGCTTTTCTTGTTAAAACCATATGCTAACACTTAACCCAGAACTTACCTCTTTTGTGAAAATTTTCCCAGTCTAGGATTTTAAAATTTATCCTACTTCCTACAATAGCCACTGGATGCTACTGTTTACCTTATCATTTGTAAGTTACTATCTAGTTCACTTATCTAGTCACACATATGTATTCAAAGCTCACACTGTGCTGGTCATTGCACTAGTTCCTAGATATACAGTGGTGATGAAAACAGAGGCAGCACTGTAAGAGCTTAAACTGTGCAAAGTTCTAGCCAAACAAACACAACACCAGGGGGTTAGAGAGGAAGACACGGGAGAGGTAATTACACTGGGTGATCAGGCAAGGCTGGAGGTGATGAACATCTCTCCCTAGGGGCTGCCCAATGTCCTGTGAACACCCTCCCTACATGGTTTTCTGTGCTAGGAAAACAGCACTCTTTTTTTTTTTTTTTTTAATTTTAAAATCTTTAATTCTTACATGGAAACAAAAACCCTACCACATAGGACAATAAAGCTGTTGTGCATCTTCAGATCCCTTCAACTGCCTGCTTCCTTCAGAAGGTGGTACCCAGTTTTGGGCTATGTCATCCCTGAGATGCAGCTCTGGCCTATATGGTCCACATCAAACCCTCCCCTCATTCCTACCTTAAAGGCCAAAGTTACACCTCCTGCTGGGGCAGTCATCTTACAATTCTGAGATAACAGAAAAATACTCACAAAGACAAAATGCACACAAGGACTCATACATACACTGTTTTTAGAGTCACCAAAGCCTAAAAAAGAACCTATACCGTAACAAGTGTATAAAGAAGTATTTATTTTAACAAATGAGATTACCCACTTGCACAAAGAGAAGATATGGCAATAATTTCTAGAAAATGCTTTATGCTGTATTTGAGATAAGATTCGGGAAAATTGTCAGCCCAGTTGAACACTTTCTAAAATCTCTACAAATTTAGCAATTACTGAAACTTCCCATGAATTTCAAGTTAAAGATCTCTACTCTCTAGGTAGCATAGTAAACCTCAAGATTTAACTTTAGACCCCACTAACACCAACCCGGGGAGAAGGCAATGGCACCCCACTCCAGTACTCTTGCCTAGAAAATCCCATGGATGGAGGAGCCTGGTAGGCTGCAGTCCCTGGGGTCGTGAAGAGTCAGACACAACTGAGCAACTTCACTTTAACTTTTCACTTTCATGCACTGGAGAAGGAAATGGCAACCGACTCCAGTGTTCTTACCTGGAGAATGCCAGGGACGGGGGAGCCTGGTGGGCTGCCGACTATGGGGTCACACAGAGTCGGACACGACTGAAGCAACTTAGCAGCAGCAGCAGCAGCAACACCAACCCACAGACGTCAGATTTACTCTCTTAGCCAAGGTAACAAGTAGAGAGAGATCTTTCCTTCTCTTATCCAGTGGAAGAAGCATGGCTGCCTACTGTGAGCAGGTTCATGGAGCAGTAAACCAGAGTTAAGTCACAGGCTGACATTATTATCTCAGCAGTTTCTTGAGGAAATGAATGCTTGAAGTCCAAGTTCCCCAAATGAAGCTCTGTCATAAGTATTTATCAGTATCTGTTTAGTTCAGTCGCTCAGTCGTGTCCGACTCTTTGTGACCCCATGAATCGCAGCACGCCAGGCCTCCCTGTCCATCACCATCCCCCAGAGTTCACTCAAACTCACGTCCATCAAGTCAGTGATGCCATCCAGCCATCTCATCCTCTGTCATCCCCTTCTCCTCCTGCCCCCAATCCTTCCCAGCATCAGGGTCTTTTCCAATGAGTCAACTCTTCACATGACGTGGCCAAAGTACTGGAGTTTCAGCTTTAGCATCATTCCTTCCAAAGAACACCCAGGACTGATCTCCTTCAGAATGGACTGCTTGGATCTCCTTGCAGTCCAAGGGACTCTCAAGAGTCTTCTCCAACATCACAGTTCAAAAGCATCAATTCTTCAGTGCTCAGCTTTCTTCACAGTCCAGCTCTCACATCCATACATGACCACGGGAAAAACCATAGCCTTGACTAGACGGACCTTTGTTGGCAAAGTCTCTGCTTTTCAACATGCTATCTAGGTTGGTCATAACTTTTCTTCCAAGGAGTTAGCGTCTTTTAATTTCATGGCTGCAATCATCATCTGCAGTGATTTTGGAGCCCAAAAAAATGAAGTCTGCCACTGTTTCCACTGTTTCCCCATCTATTTCCCATGAAGTGATGGGACCAGATGCCATGATCTTCATTTTCTGAATGTTGAGCTTTAAGCCAACTTTTTCACTCTTCACTTTCACTTTCATCAGGAGGCTTTTTAGTTCCTCTTCACTTTCTGCCATAAGGGTGGTGTCATCTGCATATCTGAGGTTATTGATATTTCTCCCGGCAATCTTGATTCCAGCTTGTGTTTCTTCCAGTCCAGCATTTCTCATGATGGACTCTGCATAGAATTTAAATAAGGAGGGTGACAATATACAGCCTTGACATACTCCTTTTCCTATTTGGAACCACTCTGTGGTTCCATGTCCAGTTCTAACTGTTGCTTCCTGACCTGCATATAGGTTTCTCATGAGGCAGGTCAGGTGGTCTGGTATTCCCATTTCTTTCAGAATTTTCCACAACTTATTGTGATCCACAAGGTCAAAGGCTTTGGCATAGTCCATAAAGCAGAAATAGATGTTTTTCTGGAACTCTCTTGCTTTTTCCATGATCCAGCAGATGTTGGCAATTTGATCTCTGGTTCCTCTGCCTTTTCAAAAACCAGCTTGAACATCTGGAAGTTCATGGTTCATGTATTGCTGAAGCCTAGCTTGGAGAATTTTGAATTTTGAGCATTACTTTATTGATTTATCAGTATACTTCCATATAAAAATGTTGCCCTTTGGTATGCTCTGTCTATATAACTAAAATACATTTCAGTTACTGATTATTTGTTACTTCAGCCAAACTTCTTTTATATTAATATTTCTTTGGAGATCAGTCTCACATTTTATATTTTGTCCCTTTTCACTTCACTTGAATAATGCATGAGTGGAATAGGGAAAGTTTTTTTTAACTCAATTTCCCACTATCTACATGTAGGGGAATGAAAAAACCGAGGGAAAATGTTTTCTTTTTTAATTGCCACCTTTGAGATTTTCCTCTCTAGCATTCTCTGAAATTAAGTTAGTTCATTCCAACAGACACCAGAGAGAAAAAATATTCTTGTCATTAAGGCAAGAAAATATGGATGTAAAATTAATAGTAAAAACGTACTCATGGTTATATGGGTTAGCACAATCCAAGAACCAATATTCCATTTGGCCTCACCCATAAAGTCAATGTCTGGGAAAAAAAAAAAACTAATAATTAAAATTCTAATTCATGTTTCTGGTACAGTAGAGCATTTTTTTTTAAACAGCTTATGCTAATTACATTCAGATGCATTAACATTATGATGTTATTAAAAGTGAGAGGAAGAAGACAAGTCAAATTCCATTATCACAAATGAGGTTTTATGTTTCCATGCTAGAACAGTTAGCTTCTTCATTAGACAAAACTGTCATTTCAGTGATGAGCTAAATTCCAGGACAGAGGTGGAGCTTATCATTAAAACGACTGAGACAATGATGTCCCACTAAACTGTGTACTGACTATGGCTATGAAAATTATGTATGGGGACTCACAGCTAAAATATAGTGTGCCATGCCAAATAACTAATGAGTTATATAAAGTGTAGACTAGTAGAAGTCTAGTAGTAAAATGATATTCTATTTATCTACTCTAGTAAAAGAAAATAATAGAATAATGTCAATAGAACCTGTATCCCACACCAGAGAAAAAATATCAAAGGAGATGAGCTCACACAGGGATACATATACTCAAGCAAAGCCCTTTTTGAGAAGTGCTAAAACTAAAGCATTCAACTTTTCAGTAAAAATTCCACCACTTTGCCTTGTCCTTTTAAGGCTCACTCAGTTCTGAACGAATCGATGTCATCAGGATAACCATTATGCTGTTGCTGTCGTTTAGTCGCTAAGTTGTGTCCGGCTGTGTTGTGACCCTATAGACTCTAGTCCACCAGGCTCCTCTTTCCATGGGATTTCTCAAGCAAGAATACTGGAGTGGGTTGCCATTTCCTTCTCCAGGACCCAAGGATTGAACTTGCACCTTCTGCATTGGCAGGTGGATTCTTTACCACTGAGCCACCAGGGATGCCCTGATATTCATCATACGCAAAAATGAAAGATTACTAGGTTTCCACGTAGAGCCTATGAGTCTTAGCCTTATGTTCTGTTTTCAACTATGTAAGGCAGCTGTTAGAAAGTCTTGTGTTATTAAATTGTATTGTATTAGGACAACTTTCCAACTGCCCTGCATCTATGTATGTGATACAAACAATACAAGAATGAAACTGTATAGTCAGGTATATTTTACGACAGACTATACATGGAAAGAGGAGAAAGAGGATTCGGGGGATGATAGGACTTCAGCTGGATGTTGAAGGGTAGTTAAGATGTAAAAAGGTTTAGCACAGACAAATGGCCAATTTGTTTAACTTGATTAATATATACAACAGAATGTTACTCAGCCATAAAAAAGAATGAAATAATTTCATACACAGGAACATGGAGGACCTAGAGATTCTCACACTAAGTGAAATAAGCAAGAAAAAGACAAGTATCATATGATATCACATCCACATATGTGGAATCTAAAAGAAAAATACAGATGAACTCATTTATAGAACAGAAATAGATAAACATAGAAATCAAACTATGGTTACCAAAGGGGTAAGTGGGAGATGGATAAATTAGGAGTCTGGGATTAATTTATACACACTATTATATATAAAAATGGCAGGATGTGAAGGGGAACTAAAGAGCCTCTTGATGGTAGTGAAAAAATAGAGTGAAAAAGCTGGTTTAAAACTCAACATTCAAAAAATGGAGGTCATGGCATCCAGTTCCATCACCTCATGGCAAACAGATGGGTAAATAATGGAAATAGTGACAGACTGTTTTCTTGGGCTAAAAAATCACTGTGGACAATAACTGCAACCATGAAATTAAAAGACACTTTCTCTTTGGAAGAAAAGCTATGGCAAACCCATACAGCATATTAAAAAGCAGAGACATTTCTTTGCTGACAAAAGTCCATATAGTCAAAACTATGGTTTTTCCAATAGTCATGTACAAATGTGAGAGTTGGACCATAAAAAAGGCTGAGTGCCGAAGAACTGTTATTTCAAACCACAGTGCCAGAGAAAACTCTTAAGAGACCCCTAAGGATAGCAAGGAGATCAAACCAGTCCATCCTAAAGGAAATCAGTCCTGAATATTCATTAGAAGGACTGAGGCAGAAGCTGAAACTCCAATACTTTGGCCACTTGATGTGAAAAGCCAACTCATAGGAAAAGACCCTGATGCTGGGAAAGACTGAAGGCAGGAGAAGGGGGAGACAGAGGATAAGATGGTTGGATGGCATCACTGACTCAATGGACATGAGTCTGAGCACACTCGAGGAGACAGTGAAGGACAGGGAAGCCTGGCGTGCTGCAGTCCATGGGTCGCAAAGAATCAGACACGACTGAGAGATTGAACAACAGCAGCAATATATAAAAAGGATAACCAATGAGAATCTGCCGTGAGAACTATACTCAGTATTCTGTAGCAACCAATAAGGGAAAAGGATCTGAAAACAATAGATATCTATATGTATATATAACTGAGTACTATGCTGTATACTGGAAACTAACACAACATTGTAAATCAACTATACTTCAAGTAAAAGATAGGAAAAAAAAATTAACAAGTTTTAAAAAACTAATATAGATAATAAATAAACATAATGATAAATTTAAGTTCTCTTGTGGTTTAATTAGTGTAAATTTTATTTTGTGATTCTATCATATCTTTATATATTTTGTCTCCAGTTATCTTTATTTTTCACAGCACCTCTGTTTTCTACCTAATTTTTCTATAAAAATACTCCCTTAACACTTTCAGTAATTTCTATCTTTTCTGTGAAGAAATTTTGAATTTCAAGCATTTTGGTAAATCAGAGCCTCACACAAAGACTAGATTTATGATCCTGTACAGAACTTCTTTCACTGAATTGAATTCCACCACCACATTACAATGATAGCCATATGACTATCACTACATTTGTAGCTATTAGGGAAAAGCTGTATCTTATATACTTTATACATATACTGTATAAAGATATACATATAGCTACATACAATATACACATAGATCTATAAATACAATATAGATATCTTCTATATTACATCATATCTTTTTAATAAAGATAAAAAGGAAATGTTTCTCTCAGGGTTCAGCATGATAGGAAGCTCTGCTTCTCCTGAACAAAAGATTTTCTTTCATTTTGTAATCACAACGAACCTAAATACAGATCAATGTCCCTCTCTTCTTTTAGAAAAAGAATGGAGGAAAAGCTAAATTGATTATAGACCATTATCTCTCAGTAAATGGCAGATGGTCAAAATATTTCACCCAACCTTATCATATTAGAGCCAGTTCAAATTCCGCCCAGCTAAACTCTACAAAGAGGATTCGTTCCCAATCCCAGTCTCTAACTAGAATGATCCTCACTGAATATGTGAAAACCTCATTTTCTCCCCCTGGCTCTTCAA
Organism: Budorcas taxicolor; assembly: GCF_023091745.1. Classification (NCBI taxonomy): domain Eukaryota; kingdom Metazoa; phylum Chordata; class Mammalia; order Artiodactyla; family Bovidae; genus Budorcas; species Budorcas taxicolor. The sequence continues at coordinate 27,489,021 of NC_068913.1, read as the reverse complement.
GAGATCTAGAATCTGCTTTTTTAGTAATGACATAGAAAAACTGTCAAATTAATTAGGCTGACATGCATCTCCTTAGAAAACATCTATCACAGGATATTAGAAAACTATTAGCAATTTTTTTTCATCAAACACTATCAGAGGATATGTTGGAAAACTAATTTTGAGACTTCTAGTGCCAGCAGATATTTCACTTAAGCATTTTGAAGGATAATATGCATTAATTTTTGAAGTATCTTTATTTAGATGTCCTATCTCTCAGTTTCAGTTCATGACTCATTTTAAGATAGCTAGCTACAACTAGCAAGAGAACAGTTTTGCCTGAAGGTCCAATAAAGACCTACAGAAAAATGAAGTTTGGAGGAGACAGAACTTTGCAGCTGGCCCTGACCACCTCGGTCCTCAAGTGAGATGTGCAGAGTAACAAACCTAGACCAGCTACCTAGGCTGGGAGGAATAAAAAGACTTGATTTGGACTTTGGAGAGTGGCTACCTAACTTGTCTTACATCTCAGCCCCTCAAGGACCCATGGCAGTTTCCTTAAGAGAGGGGAGATATATTTAAAATGAATCAAGAAATGCAGTCCATTAGTAGAAGTACAGTGGGAAAGCAAGCAAATGGGGTCAGCATGGTTTTTTGAAAATAAAAATAAGGTCACAAATAAAGTCAATGTATGTGACAGAGGGTAGTTGCCACCAATCTCTGCACCACCACAGTCGGAGCAGAGCAGAGAATTGCTAGTTGCCAAAGTGATGATACTAGAAACATGACCCAAACACAGCTGGCAGAAAAAGTGATAGAGATATTTAAAAAAAAAAAAATGACGAGAGTGACGTGAGAATGTGCTGGGACTGGAACCAGAGTCCCCTTAGCCACAGAGACAGTAGAATCTAAGGTCAGGGAAGATGATTGTAACATCTTATCATGCATCTAACTGTACCTAGTGGCTTATACACTTTAGGAAATAGAAAACTAGAAGTATGTAAATGGATAACAATTTGCCACAGAAGGATTTCAGTTTCAAATGGTCAGATTCAAAATAAATCTGAAGAGTTCAAGCCCCAGATGAAAGAGGAGTTCAAAATATCGGAGGGGAGGGAACCAACACAGAAAATGAAAGAATATGGTGTGTTCCAGACACAGGAGACTTCAGCAGTGATGGAATCACATGACGACTAAGCCGCAAAGATGAAATCGGAAAGGGAAGGTAGAGACTCAGGCTGGCAAGAGCTTTGTAGACTCTGAGGAGTTTCAATTTGTTCCTAGAGAAATGTTAGATTCATTAAAGACGCCAGAGCAGGAATGTACCTCTATCACGTCTATGTACGTGTGTGTGACTTACTCAGGCATGTCTGACTCTTTGCAACCCCATGCACTGTAGTCGGCCAGGATCCTCTGTCCATGGAATCCTCCAGGCAAGAATACTGGAGTGGGGTACTTCTGTCATATTTGCGCCTAAAAAGTAACAGTAGTAATAGTTTGGTGGATGGAGTTGAGGCTCAAGGTAAGCCAGGATGCTGAGGACCTCCTCCAAGGACTAGACTGGAAATGATGATGAAGGAGTAGATTTGAAAGATATATGATCTGATAGAAGAAAGAGATATGGCTGATTGATTTTGGATGGCATCAGGTGGTGGAAAGAAGTCATGCATTTAATATCCAAGAGGATTTATTGAGAGCATCCCATGGACCAGGGACTGTGCTATATGACAAGAATAAAATGGCAAATGTTGTGCGGAGGGAGGTGGCAGGGGGGTTCATGTTTGGGATCGCATGTATACCTGTGGTGGGTTCATGTCAGTGTATGGCAAAACCAATACAGTATTGTAAAGTAAAATAAAGTAAAAATAAAAATTAAAAAAATAAAATAAAATAAATCTGGCCCCTGAGCTCTTGGAAAACAGTGGGGACATTAAAAAAAAAAAAATACAGTCATTCAGTTAATAATCACTCAAGTCTATGTATTGATTCAGGCTGTCATAAGTTCTAAGAATGAAAAGTCAATTTTGAACAGTTTGTAAAAAAGCAAACTTGAGAGAGCTTCAGTCAAGAGTGAGCCTGAAATATGTAGGATACTTAAAAGTTAAGTAAGTGAAGGGACATCTGAGAATGTTCCAGGTAGAGAAAGAACATGGTCGAAGTCCTGGAGGGAAGGGAGTCAGGACAGTCTAACTTAAGGAAGGTTGTAGTAGGTTCCATGAAAGATAGTGATGCTGTAGGACGGAAGATACAGAGAGAGAAGCAAAGCTAATGACAGTGGTAGAAGAAAATAAAAATTTGAAAATGTGTTGTGTTTTGGGCACCTTAAGTGAAGATGTCTGCAAAATATTGGCTTATTTTTCCAGGGCAGGTGGATAGCTCTGTAGATCAGATTTGGGATTCATCAGTGTCCATGTGGTCCTCTGATTCATGACTTAGTGAAGTTGCCAGAGAATGTATGTAGAAACAGAAGGTTCAAGACTGGAATCCCAGTGAGAAACCAATAATTATGAAATAAGTGAAAAAGAGAGTAAAGGGGACTGAAAACAAGTGGTCAGAAAGACTAGAAGAAGGACACAAGAATGTTGTCATGGAAGCCAATGTCAGCAATTTCCACAGAGGAAACACTGACTGGGTGAAATGTCCCATAGACTGATCGAATACAATGCCCTATGAAGAATCCATGGTTGGGCAAGCTGGAGGTCAGAGATTATCTCAGCAAACCAAGTTTCAGCTCAAGATATCAGAAAAGCTGTTAAGGAGTGAAAAGAAAGAATGGTCCATACACATTAAAAAAACAAAAACCAGTTTAATTTCTATAGCTCTTGGTCATCCTTAAATTGTTTTTCCTTTTAAATAAAGCCTCCACCACCTTTGCTAAAAACTGAGGTCTCAAAGCAAACTTCCATAAATGATTAGATGCTCCATGTGGGGCAGTTTTCAATTTTTAAAACCAGACTGATTTTTAAAAAAAGCAAATCTGGTATAACTTGAGCAAACAATATTTCTGTTTTTGTGATTTCCTTGTGGATCAGATTTGATTTTCAGAAAGGCAAAGGTCACATATTGAGGGGACAGGATACCATCTTATACACACAGCAGATTCCAAGAAGGCATTCTGTGGTGTGGGTGGTTAGACAAATATTCTTCCCTCACTTCTGGTACTTTCCACTGGACTTTTGCCTCCTAAGTCTGAACTTGTCTACTGGTGGAAGCAAAGAATGAGGCAGAAACATGTGTCAGCAAGTGTACGCTTATTTCAAAACAGACTAGAATAAGTAGATCTGATGACTTTGTATGAAAAGTAAATGATACTACAAAGTAACTGGTTAACACAAATGTACATATATTATTTACTGGAAAAAAAATGATACTTCCAAGTGGTAATATATTTTCATAAGAATAGACGTTTAGAAGTATTTTCAAGCTACACTCACTTCTAAATTGCTATCTTAGTCTAAACTAATGCAAAAGGACACATTTTCCTCCCCTTTACCACCAGGTACCAGGCAGGTACACACACACAATCCATCTCCCTATACAACACAAGAGAAAACCACAGAAACCAAAAGAAAACAGAGCCCATTCAAAGCTCAGATGATCTTAAAGCTAGTGATGAATGAGTAGGTTACATTATTTATCTTTGTAATATTTAATTTTGGATAAATAACCCCTGAAAAACTTCACTCACATTCCAAAGAAATCTGTTGTTGAACTCAACGGAACACAGATGAGTTTAAGAGTGAAGATATATGGCATAATATGATACTCATCAAATCAGAGTACTGAAATGATTTTATTTTAAGCAGTCTCATCTTTGGTCCATATTGACCCTTTAATCTAATTAGGAAATCTTACTATATGCTTTTTCATACCAGCTTAGCACTCTCCCCCTGCTTCAAAATAGTAAACATGGTGAAAAAACAGCTACCACTCCTAGTGTCTCCTACACTGCAAAAAAACTTGTAGTGGGCGCTTTACAGACATCTCACTTTATAGGTGAGGAAACTAAGACTCAGAGCTGATGCAACGTGTCCAGGCTCACACAGCTAGAAATTGTAAGAGCAGGGTTTAAAATTCAGGTATTAAGGTCAACTTTCCTTCACACACTGTAATTCACTGTTACACCAAGAGTTGAACAGAAGGCAGATTAGAGAAAGGTGGTATCAATGCACCATGAGATATAAACAAATAAATAAATCTAGATAAATAAATAAAACTACTACATACCAAAAAAAAAAAATCTGTTAAATATGTGAACCCAAAGCTTCTTATGTGGTTTGAACATTTGTTGTTGCAGCTGAAAATGATTAAATTAGAAATCCCAATCAAGTGTTCACAAAATGATTTTCATCCTGGGATCAGTCTCCACATCACAACCATTTTTCTAACTTTCTTAAGCAATGTATTTTGGCTTGATCACGCTTTAGACTCTCCTTCAATTCTGCACCCTCTCCTGGATTCCCGCCTCTGCCCTCTTCTCTAATCTATCTGCCAGGTTAAGCCACTAAGGATGGAGTAAAATATCACGGTTCACTCTGAACCACCTGGCTGCCCATAAAGGAGGAAAAAAATTGGTGCTTTGCTAAATTAAGCACTACTCAGAGGCATCCCCAGGGTGCCAAGAGTTTTATGATCCCATCAGGCACTCCATTATGTGACATGAACTACTAGATACTAAAAGCAAAGGAGAAAGAAATGCCTTCAAAGGAGAGTAAGAAATAATCTCAAACTTGCTGTGCTCGTAGCCAGTGAAAAAACTGCAACAACGTAGAGGCTATCCTTTTTGGGAAAAATCTAGGCTAAACTTGAGAATAACAAGAACTGCAAACATTATTTGGAGGCATATCATAACAAACACCAAGGTGCACAATGTGAAATTACTGCTGGTAATCCGCCCCCACAGGAAGATAGTCATCACCACCAGGAGTGTTACCTTTAGAAGGGCAGAGATCTGAATGCTCGCTGGGTTAGCCAGGAAAAATATCATAGACCCTCCCTGAGACTTACTGATCAAAGGAAACTGAAGTTCCCTAAAGGAATCAGGATATGAACTCATATACATGTTTTTGAAATGAGAATACACTCAGATGGTGTACATATAACCCCTGGATATGCCCCCTATGGGCATCTCAGTCAAGACCACACTCTTTGAGCTCCAAACGAATTTGGAGAAATAAACCTGGCATGGCCAAAGCTCTTGTTCATGGTTTTAGGACTGGAAACCTTGAAATTCCTCACATTTCTTTCAAATCAAGATATTTATATGGCAAGCCCTTTAATCCAACTAAAAGGAGATATTTGAAATGTCTGAGCTCTCCACCCATAATGAAGAGTTATTTTTCAATTAATCCCATGGATTGAGGAATTTTCTGGCATCTGCCACTAAGTGAGTAAACTCAAAGATGATAAAATAAACTTTACAAGTCAAAAAAAAAAAGAAAACGTTCATTTTAATTAACTTCCGGTGAGACTTAAAAGTCAGCCTAAACCACAAAAAGTCAGTTTCCAAAACGTTGCTCTTCTTTATTTTTGCCAGACAGCATGACTCCACTGCCACTTATTAGTGCTGATTTTTTAATGCATTGCATTTTTTTAAGTAACTGATTCATAAACAAAGAATACAATTCTCAGAAGAGCCAAGGCAATATTAGCATCTTTGTTTTCAATTAATTCACCAAAGCTACAAAATGAACATATCTCAATATCAACTGCCAAAAATCTAGGTCAAGCTCATACTAAATCTTTTTCTCTAAATAGTAGAATAAAATTCACTGTGTTTTCAACTAGAAACAGTCTACAAAACAACTACCTCAAACACCCCTACATCCTTAGATTTGTCCCAATATCCTAAATACAGTACTTCTTTTTTTCCTTTTTCTACACCTCCATCTTTGGTGTATTGTCTTATTCTTTTTTTTTTTTAATTTTAACTGGAAACTAAAAATGTTATCTATTTACTGGCATTTTGAGAGAAGCTGCCATTATATTGTCATCACATTAGACTGTTTAATTTTAATTTATTAATTTTTAAACTTTTCTTTCATTATGTGTTTGTTATCAGTGAGGCCTTGGCACTTTGTTTAACCTGTCAAATTTTTGGTAAGTGGAAATTTTAAAAATGATAAAATCATATGTTGGACACACTTTTACTCATATTGAGAAGATCTTGCCCAGACCAAAAATCTTATTCCTATGAAAAAATCTATTCTTCACACATAGAAGTGGCCCAATAAGATGAGAGCTATTGATAATATGTTAATTAAGTTCTTGTCTTTAGCAGAGCTGGCAAAATAAAATGTGTAGAATTTTGACCCCAAGAAAATCAATTCATTAATCTGGCAATGAATCACTCTTCCTGAATGCATCTTGACCTGTGACCCTAGTCAAATGCATAGCTCTACTACTCTTAGTGATGATACCGAATTGGGTGCCAATTAGCTGTCTGAAGAAGTGTTCAGTTCAGTTGCTCAGTCATGTCCAACTCTTTGCAACCCCATGGACTGTAGCGTGCCAGGCTTCCCTGTTCATCAACAATATCACTAGAGCTTGCTAAAACTCATGTCCATCAAGTCAGTGATGCCATCCAACCATCTCATCCTCTGCTGTCCCCTTCTCCTCTTGCCTTCAACCTTTTACAGCATCAGGGTCTTTTCCAAAGAGTCTGTTCTTCACATAAGATGGCCAAACTACTAGAGCTTCAGCTTCAGCATCACTCCTTCCAACGAATATTCAGGACTGATTTCCTTTACAATTGACTGGTTTGATCTCCTTGCAGTCCAAGGGACTCTCAAGACTCTTTTGCAACACCACAGCTCAAAAGCATCAATCCTTTGGTGCTCAGCTTTCTTTATGGTTCAACTCTCACATCCATAGATGACTACTGGAAAACCCATAGCCTTGACTAGAAGGACCTTTGTCAGTAATGTCTCTGCTTTTTAATATGCTGTCTAGGTTGGTCATAGCTTTTCTTCCAAGGAGCAAACATCTTTTAATTTCTTGGCTGCAGTCACTATCTGCAGGGATTTTGGAGCCCAAGAAAATAAAGTCTGTCTCTGTTTCCATTGTTTCCCCATTTATTTGCCATGAAATGATAAGACCAGATGCCACAATCTTAGTTTCCTGAATGTTGAGTTTTAAGCAAGCTTTTTCACTCTCCTATTTCACTTTCACAAGAGGCTTTTTAGTTTTTTGCTTTCTGTCATAAGGGTGGTGTCATCTGTATATCTGAGGTTATTGATATTTCTCCTGAAAATCTTGATTCCAGCTTGTGCTTCATCCAGCCTGGCATTTTACATGATGCACTCTGTATATAATTTAAATAAGCAGGGTGACAATATACAGCCTTGAGGTACTACTTTCCCAATTTGGAACCAGTCTGTTGTTCCATGTCCAGTTCTAACTGTTGCCTCTTGACCTACATACAGATTTCTCAGGAGGTAGGTAAAGTGATCTTATATTTCTATCTCTTTAAGAGTTTTCCACAGTTTGTTGTGATCCACACAGTCAAAGGCTTTAGCATAGTCAATGAAGAAATGGATGTTTTCCTAGAATTTTCTTGCTTTAACTTTTAACTCTAGTAATTTTATTTACTATACTATGTAATAAAGAATTTACTTGATATAGTTATCTCTGTGTCAAAGTATAATAATTTTCCAAAAGAAAGTGTTGAAAAAAGGGACATCACATAACCAGTATTACTTTCAAAGAATAGTAGGTATATGACATGTGAATCAGATATATGACATGTGAATCCTAATTTTTTACATCTTGAAGTTGTTCATTATTCTCTCTGCTGCCGCTAAGTTGCTTCAGTCGTTTCTGACTCTGTGCGACCCCATAGACAGCAGCCCACCAGGCTCCCCTGTCCCTGGGATTCTCTAGGCAAGAACACTGGAGTGGGCTGTCATTTCCTTCTCCAATGCATGAAAGTGAAAAGTGAAAGTGAAGTCGCTCAGCCATGTCTAACTCCCAGCAACCCCATAGACTGCAGCCCACCAGGCTCCTCCATCCATGGGATTTTCCAGGCAAGAGTACTGGAGTGGGGTGCCATTGCCTTCTCCTCAGTATTCACCTAATACTTCCAGATGAAGCTAGGAGGTTGTTTGACAGAACACTGGATTGCTCCCATGTTTCCCAAAGACACGGACGCAAGAAAAATAGTCTTTGGAGGCAAGAAAAATAGTCTTTGGAAAAAGTCTTTTCTAAAGGCATTTGTTCAATTGTCAGACTTAAGTGACATGATCAGAACTTTACATTTTTAAATGTGCTCTTGAAAAACATAAACTCAATTTTGAAGACTTGGTTTGTCTTAAAGGACATTAAGAAAGCACTTGGAACGACTATTATAGTAATTGCCTTTCTTTTACACTCTTTCCATCTTTAATCATTGATCCTGAATGAGTTTCAGGCAACCAGATTACATTAGCCTCTTGGGCCTCAGAATTGATTCCGCTCCTTCATGATTTTTCAGCCCAAGGGTCCTGCACACTTAAAACCAGACCCACCAGGACCTAGAGGGTTCCTTATAAGGTAACTAACAAGGGAAGAATCAACCTCCCTCCAGGGTAGAGAAAACATTTCCCCCATCTGTCAGGCATATGGAAACAAAGTATACAATCTCTTGGCCATGATTCCATGGAGAGCTAGTGAAATTTATGAAGCAATGAAACCATTTTCCTCCGGTTCGTGAGCACAATTCAATCTCTGGGCCTATAGGACAAGGAAATCATGGATTTTGGCATATTTGTTTATATTTGACTACTTTAACAAATTCTTAATAAGTCTAATAATTCAGTTAAATTTTATAGTAGTATACAATCATATTATCTCCATTTAAGAATAATGTTGCCTCCTCCTTTAGAAATTACTTCAGCTGCAAAGTGGGTTACATTTGGTTTGAAGAATGAAAATAGTACTATGAAATTATTTGTTCTAGTTCTGTGAAAAACACCATTGGTAGTTTGATAGGGATTGCATTAAATCCCTGTTTCGGGTAATATACTCACTTTAACTATATTGATTCTTCCAATCTAAGAACATGGTGTATTTGTCCATCTATTTGTCTCTGATTTCTTTCATCAGTGTTTTATAATTTTTCTATATATAGGTCTTCTGTTTCTTTAGGTAAATTTATTCCTAAATATTTTATTCTTTTGTTGCAATGGTTGGTGAATGGGATTATTTCTTTAATTTCTCTTTCCGATTTTACATTGTTAGAGTATAGGAATGCAGGAGATTTCTGTGTATTAATTTTATATCCTGCATCTTTACTATATTCATCAATTAGCTCTAGTAGTTTTCTGGTGGCATCTTTAGGGTCTTCTACGTAGAGGATCATGTCATCTGCAAACAGTAAAAGTTTAACTTCTTCAGAATGGGAGAAAATAACAGCAAACAAAACAACTAAAAAAGAATTAATCTCCAAAATATACAAGTAGCTCATGCAGCTCAATACCAGAAAAAGGAACAACCTAATCAAAAAGTGGGCAAAAGACCTAAACAGACATTTCTCCAAAGAAGACATATAGATGGCTAATAAATATGTGAAAAGATGCTCAACATCACTTATTATTAGAGAAATGCAAATCAAAACCACAATGAGGTATCATTTCACACCAGTCAGAATCGTCATCATCAAAAAGTCTACAAATGATAAATGCTGGAGAGGGTGTGAAGAAAGGGAACCCTCTTACACTGTTGGAAATGCAAACTGGCACAGTCATTATGGAGAACAGTTTGGAGATTAGATTCCTTAAAAAACTGGGAATAGAATTGCCATATGACCCAGCAATTCCACTGCTGGGCATACACACCAAGGAAACCAGAATTGAAAGAGACATATGTACCCCCAATATTCATTATACCACTATTTACAACAGCTAGGACATGGAAGCAACCTAGATGTACATCAGCAAGTGAATAGATAAGGAAGTTGTGGTAGATATACACAATGGAATATTACTCAGCTATGAAAAGGAACACATTTGAGTCAGTTCTAATGGGGTGGATGAAGCTGAAGCCTATTATACAGAGTGAAGTAAGTCAAAAAGAGAAAGACAAACAGTGTATAGTAACATATATATATGGAGTTCAGAAAGATGGTAACGATGATCCTACAAGCAGGACAACAAAAAAGACACAGATGTAAAGAACAGACTTTTGGACCCAGTGGGAGAAGGCAAGGGTGGGATGATTTGAGCACTGAAATATGTATATTACCATATGTAAAATAGATGACCAATGCAAGTTTGACGCATGAAGCAGAGCACTCAAAGCCATGTTCTGGGACAACCCAGAGAGAGGGGAGAGGGAAGTGGGAGGGGGATATGGGATGGGGGGACACATGTAATCAGTCACACATGTGACTGATTCATACACATGGACATCAGCAGATGGTCAACACCGAAATCAGACTGATTATATTCTTTGCAGCCAAAGATGGAGAAGCTCTATACAGTCAGCAAAAATAAGACCGGGAGGTGACTGTGGCTCACATTATGAACTCCTTATTGCCAAATTCAGACTTAAATTGAAGAAAGTAGGGAAAACCGCTAGACCATTCAGGTATGACCTAAATCAAATCCCTTATGATTATACAGTGGAAGTGAGAAATAGATTTAAGGGCCTAGACCTGATAGATAGAGTGCCTGAAGAACTATGGAATGAGGTTCGTGACATTGTACAGGAGACAGGGATCAAGACCATCCCCATGGAAAAGAAATGCAAAAAAGCAAAATGGCTGTCTGGGGAGGCCTTACAAATAGCTGTGAAAAGAAGAGAAGCGAAAAGCAAAAGAGAAAAGGAAAGATATAAGCATCTGAATGCAGAGTTCCAAACAATAGCAAGAAGAGATAAGAAAGCCTTCTTCAGTGATCAATGCAAAAAAATAGAGGAAAAGAACAGAATGGGAAAGACTAGAGATCTCTTCAAGAAAATCAGAGATACCAAGAGAACATTTCATGCAAACATGGGCTTGATAAAGGACAGAAATGGTATGGACCTAACAGAAGCAGGAGATATTAAGAAGAGGTGGCAAGAATACACGGAAGAACTGTACAAAAAAGAGCTTCACGACCTGGATAATCATGATGGTGTGATCACTCATCTAGAGCCAGACATCCTGGAATGTGAAGTCAAGTGGGCCTTAGAAAGCATCACTATGAACAAAGCTAGTGGCGGTGATGGAATTCCAGTTGAGCTATTTCAAATCCTGAAAGATGATGCTGTGAAAGTGCTGTACTCAATATGCCAGCAAATTTGGAAAACTCAGCAGTGGCCACAGGACTGGAAAAGGTCAGTTTTCATTCCAACCACAAAGAAAGGCAATGCCAAAGAATGCTCAAACTACCACACAATTGCACTCATCTCACATGCTAGTAAAGTAATGCTCAAAATTCTCCAAGCCAGGCTTCAACAATATGTGAACCGTGAACTTCCTGATGTTCAAGCTGGTTTTAGAGAAGGCAGAGGAAATAGAGATCAAATTGCCAACATCTGTTGGATCATCGAAAAAGCAAGAGAGTTCCAGAAAAACATCTATTTCTGCTTTATGGACTATGCCAAAGCCTTTGACTGTGTGGATCACAATGAACTGTGGAAAATTCTGAGAGAGATGGGAATACCAGACCACCTGACCTGCCTCCTGAGAAATCTGTATGCAGGTCAGGAAGCAACAGTTAGAACTGGACATGGAACAACAGACTGGTTCCAAATAGGAAAAGGAGTATGTCAAGGCTGTATATTGTCACCCTGCTTATTTAACTTATATGCAGAGTACATCATGAGAAACGCTGGACTGGAAGAAACACAAGCTGGAATCAAGATTGCCAGGAGAAATATCAATAACCTCAGATATGTAGATGACACCACCCTTACGGCAGAAAGTGAAGAGGAACTAAAAAGCCTCTTGATGAAAGTGAAAGAGGAGAGTGAACAAGTTGGCTTAAAGCTCAACGTTCAGAAACGAAGATCATGGCATCTGGTCCCATCACTTCATGGGAAATAGATGGGGAAACAGTGGAAACAGTGTCAGACTTTATTTTTGGGGGCTCCAAAGTCACTGCAGATGGTGACTGCAGCCATGAAATTAAAACATGCTTACTTCTTGGAAGGAAAGCTATGATCAACCTAGATAGCATATTCAAAACCAGAGACATTACTTTGCCGACTAAGGTCCATCTAGTCAAGGCTATGGTTTTTCCTGTGGTCATGTATGGATGTGAGAGTTGGACTGTGAAGAAGGCTGAGCGCTGAAGAATTGATACTTTTGAACTGTGGTGTTGAAGAAGACTCTTGAGAGTCCCTTGGACTGCAAGGAGATCCAACCAGTCCATTCTGAAGGAGATCAGCCCTGGGATATCTTTGGAGGGAATGATGCTAAAGCTGAAACTCCAGTACTTTGGCCACATCATGCGAAGAGTTGACTCATTGGAAAAGACTCTGATGCTGGGGGAGATTGGGGGCAAGAGGAGAAGGGGACGACAGAGGATGAGATGGCTGAATGGCATCACTGACTCAACGGACGTGAGTCTGAGTGAACTCCAGGAGTTGATGATGGACAGGGAGGCCTGGCGTTCTGCGGTTCATGGGGTTGCAGAGAGTCGGACACAACTGAGCGACTGAACTGAACTGAACTGATGTCAAAAATCATCACAATATTGTAAAGCAATTATCATTCAGTTAAAATAAATTAATTTAAAATTTTTTTCTTTAAAAGAGTATTGAACTTTTCAAGCAGTTTTGAGATGCATGGATTTGAAAACAAAATGCTAAAATTAGAAGAGCCAAAGAACCACTGTAGTGGTTTCAGTGCAATGCAGTGATGCACAAAATAGATGACTGCCTCAAAAAATATGGACAGAAAGAGAACTAGCTTAAGAAAATGTTAGATTTTAAAAAATTGCTGGGTAGCAAAGATGAGTAGGCAAAACTCCACTGTTTTTAACCTGTACTTTGAACAGTAACTAATGAACAGTAAGCACAGTTGCTATATTTTTATAGATTCTAAAATGGATTACAAACTAGAAATCTAAAAAGAGGATTTAAAAAGTAAATAAATCTGGTTTTTTAGTTTATAAACAGTACAAATCAGACCAAGAGAAATAAGCAATTTTTGTACAAAGCTTTCACACTAGATGAAGCAACTAAAAATACACTGCATGTAGAAATGATTCCCTAGAACAATGCCGAGAGATTTTTGACACTAAAATTTCCTAAAAAACGACTTCCCTGGTGGCTCAGACGGTAAAGTGTCTGTCTACAATGTGGGAGACCTGGGTTCGATCCCTGGGCTGGGAGGATCCCCTGAAGATGGAAATGGCAATCCACTCCAGGACTATTGCCTGGAAAATCCCATGGACAGAGGAGCCTGGTAGGCTACAGCCCATGGGATCACAAAGAGTCAGACATGACTGAACAACTTCACTTTCACTTTCTTTTCCTAAAAATGATTACAACTTACAAAATCTTTACTACTATTTCAGTTGATAATCACAATCCATCCTTTATCTTCTTTCTTTTTTTAAAAAAATATAATTTTATTTCTTAATTTTTGACTGAGATGGGTCTTCATTGCTACAACTGGCTTTTCTCTAGCTGTGAGCAGGGGCTGCTCTATAGTTGCGGGGCCCAGGCTTCTCACTGTGGTGGCTCCTCTCGCTATGGAGCGTGGGCTCTGGGGCACGTGGGCTCGCTCAGTAGCTGCAGCTCATGCACTCTAGAGCACAGGCTCCGTAGCTGTGGTGCACAGGCTTAGCTGCTCTGCGGCACATGGGACCTTCCCGGATCAGGGCGCTAACCCCTGTTTCCTGCATTGGCGGGCAGATTCTTGATCACTGAGCCACGAGGGAAGCTCTCATCCTTTATTTGCTTGCAAATCTCATTCTACCAAGCCTGAGCCATCAGTGACCTCCACGTGCAAACACGCTGTTTCACCCTTGCATGTCCACCCATCATTCATCTTTCCATTTGCGTGCATATGGTGAAACCCTGCTTAGCCTTCAAATCAATCTGTGGCCCTTTCCTTGAAGCAGGCAGATGAAGAGGCAGAGGAGATGCAACTGTGGTGGAGGCAGCAAGCCACTAGAGAGGAAAAACTTCAGTTACTTCGACCTTCCTGGCACAAGGGTCAAGGAGGAGACCAGGGAGCATGCTGTGCTGGCAGCTCTCCGTCATGTGGGCCTCCAGAGATAGTCATCATCTCAGTCCTCAAAGTATATTTTCCTGTTCATGCTGGTGCAGCTGCTCTGTCTCCATCGCCAAAAACAAAATAAAAATTGTTCCTCGTGCCCTTCCTGTTGCTCCCGCCCACCTACAAATCTTTCCCATCCATGGCCTAACTCACTTCCCTTATTCAAAGGAGGAAAAACTGGCTTTTTGTTGCTTGCAAAGGCAAATACAGTGCAAGTTGCAATCCATTTTTTGCCTCTGGTCTCAACGTTACTGATTATTCTCCTGGCCAAGTAAAAACTTTAAAGAAAACGAATGAAAATTTTATGAGAAAAGTTGAAAATAAAATGAAGTAAATCACAAGCAGTTTTATGACATGATGCCACTAAGGTGTTTCAGCATTATCTCTGTTGTGAAAAAATGAAGCTATTGAAAAATTTAGTAACTTGCTCTTGGTAGAATATTTACTTTAGTAAAGTGAAGGTGGTTTTAATAGATTTGACTCAAATTCCCTTCTGTTGCATTGACTGAAATACTGTCATGAGTTCAGTATAAATAAGACTGCTGTTACAAGTATAATTTTTCAAGCTACTTCCCCCCACTTTCTATTGCATTTTGTTTTTCTAACTATCCTGCTCTTTTCAAATGGTCAGGGTGTCATTAAGAGAAGTGGGTCACTAAGGAGAGAAGAGAAAGAAGGCCCAGACAATGTTGATGAACAACAAAAGCAAGTTTTATGTCCCCTTTTTAAGCTCACAAAATCACTACCACATGAGAAACCGATGTCTGTTGCTAACGATCTTATCCCAGACTCTGATCTGATTTTGAAAATACAAGAACAAAGCACACGCTGCTTCTATCCTGGTTTGCTTACCCCATTCACTCTGACATCTGCAAAAAGAATGGATTATGAAATAAGTTTCTTGGGCATCGTTTCTGAGAAGGATTTTTTCCCTTTTTTTAGTTTCAGGACCTCAGTCTTGGGTAACTTCTGTGAGACCAGGCTCCCAGATGTAGCGGTTGATCCGATTGATTTTGGTCGTCTCTGAAGTGGTCCCAATGCCCATTCTCACTGATTCTATCTGGCAGCTACTTCTTAATACACTCAGTCATTTAAAGGAGGTGACCACAAAATGCCCCAGTCGTTCATAAATCTGTTCAACAAACATTTATTGATGGTGTGTGATGTTAGTGACATGAAAGTGATGACTCTATGGTCAGCTAAGAGTGAACTTATTACATCTACTGTACTCAATCCCTTAGCTCCCCCGATGGGGAGGGTTGGGTTCAAGCAGGGAGTGAGGGGAGACAAATTCACAGGCAGGCTCAGTTTTACAATGGAGAGTTAAAGTCTGACAGAGTCCATTCCTGCTGTCCCACTGAGCCAAAGTCACAAAAGCAACCAAGAATAATGATCTCACTTATACAACTACCTCACAGAATGAGCCGAGGAAGAGCACGCTTTTGCTATTACATAGGAGAAGCAATTTACATATATATATATATATATATATATACACAATTGTAATATATATAATTTACATATATATACTATTTATATACTATGTATACCATATGCAATAGACATATATTAATCTCACCTCTGCTACCAATCAGTCTTTCTGTTCTCCTGTTCCCTGAACAGCTAGGTATTAGCATTAGCAAAAAGCTCTCACTGATGAAGCAAATACCCAGAATGGGTTTACTTTCTATTAGGCCAGGTATTTCTAATGCATCAATTCACTTATTCATTCATTAACTCACTAAACATCAGACAACTAACATATACGGACTCACCATTTCTCTCCTCTGTGTTCATCCTGAACACAAACCTGAAGCAAACCTGTATACTAGTGTTTAAAATTCAGTGAGCTTAAGAACTCAAATTAGAGAGTACGTGAGGCACACCAAAAATGATGTGATCAGTGCTGCGTGGTTGACAAAAGGGATGAGATTTAAAATCTGAGATGGATATCTGCTGATTTCCCCATCAAGTCAGACTGATCTGCTTTGAATAGGTTTTACATTATTCCTTTCTCCACACTCACCCCAATATTATACTTAGTGATGTCATCTAAGTGGTTGCCACACTATCCGTCTTTCTTTCAATCCATCTTGAATATAACTACAAGTGTGTACTCTTGCATTATTAATACTTTTTGTTCAAGGTCCCCAGCCCCCTTAAACATAATTTGACTATAGAAATAAGACTAAACGCCTGACATTCAAAGCTACTACTATCAATCTAGTTCTCTCTTTTTGTTATAGTCTGTATCAATATAGAAGACTGTGTCATAAATATATATCCATTCAGAATGTTACAAAGCAACAGCAGTATAACCACAAGATAAAATAATAAGATATTAAAGCACCCCAAGTCTCCCCACATCCTCAGGCGACATCTCCTCCCTTACAGTTCTTCCCTCCTTTCTAGAGGCAGCTGCTATACTACCTTCTCACTGATTGGGATCTTGCCTTTTGTGGAAGACACTTTTGATGCCTTATGTCACAATTCCTCAGCTGAGTTTGACTGCAACCTCAGTTCTGTTGGCCAGTTAGGTAACCTCAGATTTATGCTGACACGGCTGCACCCAAAGTGCTTGCTTGTGTCTTTCAGCTTTTCTGCCCCAAGACCTTTTCCACTTAATACACAGCCTTAACCAGCACATCTAACTTTGTACAAGTTTGAACTTAGAAAAAAAAAGAAAAGAACTGCATAGTAAGAGCTCCATCATGTCTGGTGTCTTTCAGTCACTATTGTTGGTGAAATTCATCCATATTGTTGAATGTAGTTGTCTAGTTTATTATGGCTGCACAACATGGAATTGCAGATTTTTTCTCTGAGGAATCTGACCATCCTGAGGATTAAAAAGACTTAATGATTATGATAAGACGTGTTTCCCTAATAAATGTAACCAATGCGTACCCTCATACTGAGCAGCTCATATTCAAAGTGGCTCATGGTAAGATCTACAGCTTACGTGTGAAAGTAGACGTTCCAGCTGGCCACAAGGGCGGCTGCCTAAATCTGAATCACCAAACAACTTCCAAAAAGAAGTATGAGGGTGAGCAGGAGTGGTAGGGTGAGGAGAGGGAAGGGGAGGAGCGCAAACCAACTGCCACTTGATCCAGATACTCAGCATTAAGAGGGCACAGAGAATACTGCGGACCTAGCTCCTTTCACATAAAGATGCAGCATCACAGCAGACTGCACACCTCAGTTTCAACACTGCTAGAGGAGAAAGTAGAGAAAAATAATCTTTAAACTCTCCATGGAAAAGAACAAAGAAATAAGAGAACTTAAGTGAAGCACGGGAATAATCATCCCGAGAAAGGAAAAAGTCCAAAGCGAGAGCTAAAATACTACACACAGGCCTGCTGCTGCTAAGTCACTTCAGTTGTGTCTGACTCTGTGCAACCCCATAGACGGCAGCCCACCAAGCTCCTCTGTCCACGGGATTCTCTTCACAAGAAGACTGGAGTGGGGTGCCATGCCCTTCTCCAAGAGACCTTCCCACAGGGATCGACCCCAGGCCTCCTGCATTGCAGGCAAATTCTTTACCACTGTACCACCAGGGAAGCCCAAAACACAGGCCTGGGACTAGATAATCTGCAATAAAAAGCTACAGGGAAGGGGGTTTAAAACTGAATGAGCTGGAAACTGGTAACTTTGAAGACACATTGCTTCTAGTGGAAAAGTAGGTAAAGAGAGAAGAGGAGATAACCCCTTGGAGAAGTCACAGTGAAGGGAAAGCAGGAAGCAAGAGGGACAAATTAAGGAGCATGCAGAAATAAAAACCACTACAGAACAAGCAAACTCTTCCTCTCCATCCACCACCACAAATCCCCACCCACGAAATCACCTATGAAAGATACGTAACCTTGCTCATTGGAGAAGGAAATGGCAACCCACTCCAGTATTCTTGCCTGGAGAATCCCATGGACAGAGGAGCCTGGTAGGCACTGTCCATAGGGTCGCACAGAGTTGGACATGACTGAAGCGACTTAGCATGGATGCATGCATTGGAGAAGGAAATGGCAACCCACTCCAGTATTCTTGCCTGGAGAATCCCAGGGACAGAGGAGCCTGGTGGGCTGCCGTCTATGGGGTTGCACAGAGTCAGACACAACTGAAGTGACTTAGCAGCAGCAACCTTGGTCATTGAAGAGAACTAAACAATTCATCCAAAAAATGGATTTAAAAAAAGAGACAAAACAGGACCAACTTGATTCAAAGTTACTGTAAACAAAAAAAAAAAAAAAAGGAAATCGAAATACTACACATGATGAAAATTCTCATACACAAACAACAAGGCAGAAGAAACTGTCACATAACTCTGAAAGCTAAACTATAGATGTTCAAACAAACATTAAGATGAACGTATACAATTTATAAGGAAAAATGCAAAAACTACATACATAAATACACACAAAAGAGGAAACAACTCATTAGTTGATACAACTCAGGAAAGAAAGTACCTAGACAAAATATTACCAAAATGAAGAATAAGTTATAAGGTATCCAAAGGAAAGTGGATTCAAACAAAGTGCTATTAAAGAACATTAAATAAGTGCAGGAAAGAAGTCAAGGAAATGAAAGTGAGATAAAGAAAGAACTAAAGAGTCAGAGAGAAAGTGACTGAAATCCATGATAGACAAATAGCAACATATATGTATAACTGGAGTCCCTGAGAAGAAAAATTAAACAGAGCTAATATTTAAGCCTGTAATTCAAGAAAACCTCAATATATATGTTTAAAAGGCCTACTGTGCACTAGAAAAGGTTTATTCAGAATGGTCAAATTTGAAACACAGTCATGCAAGATGTCAGATTTTTTAAAATAAAAAGAAAATCTAGAGCACCTCAAGGCAAAAAACCAAATTAGTTACAAGAGTGAAACAGGCTTCCAAGATTTTCAAGAAAAACATACAAAGAAAGACAATAGTGGAAAAGCATTTACAAGAAACCCAAAGAAAGTGAAAATCGAGGATTTTATATTCAGTCTAGCTACATTTCAAGTATCAGAACTATAGTAAAATAGTTTCAAATGTACAAGACCTCAGAAAATAGTGCACCTAAAAGCCTTTTAAAAGGAATCAAGGACTCTAGAGAATGAACTAAATGCAACCAAATAACAGAAGAAACATCAAGAAAAAAATACTGAAAATGAACATTTAATATACTGAGTTGGAAATCTATGACTAGATCAGTGGCGGGGGCGGGGGGATATAGGAAGAAGAATAGTATATAAACAGTATATGCCATGGCAAAGTAGAAAGAGTGCATCTAAAAAGCATTCAGGAAAAGTAGAAAGAGGAAAGCAGAATATAATTATGGGTTATTATACAAGTATAGAGAAAAGATGCCAAAGAATGCCACTTAAAACTAATAAACCAGGCAGTAAGACATTAAATATAAAGAAATACAAAAGAAAAACACTCATGAACTTGGGTTAGACAAAGTGGTTTTAGACACCAAAATCACAATTCAAAAATAAATAACTGATAAATTGTATTTCATCAAAATTTAAACATTAGCCCTCTGGAAGACCCTAGTAACACACTGAAAAGATAAGCAATAGACAGAACATATTTATAAATCATATATCTCAAAAATGACTTTTAACTGGAGTACAGAGAGAACTCTCAACACTCAACAATATGAAAAGAAATAACCCAGTTTAAATAAAAGGCAAAAGACCAGAATAGATACTTAACCAAAGAGACAATACAGATGGCAAATAAGCATAGGAAAAGAAGTCCCATGGCATTAGTTATTATGGAGATTAAAATTAAAATCAAGTACCAAGCAACTGGAACTTTCAAATATTTCTAGGAGTTTAATAGTTTCTGGTCTTATAGGCAAAACACTCTCCGACATAAACCACAGCAGGATCCTCTATGACCCTCCTCCCAGAATATTGGAACTAAAAGCAAAAATAAACAAATGGGGCCTAATTAAAATTAAAAGCTTCTGCACAACAAAGGAAACTATAGCAAGGTGAAAAGACAGCCTTCAGAATGGGAGAAAATAATAGCAAATGAAGCAACGGACAAAGAATTAATCTCAAAAATATACAAGCAGCTCATGCAGCTCAATTCCAGAAAAATAAATGACCCAATCAAAAAGTGGGCCAAAGAACTAAACAGACATTTCTCCAAAGAAGACATACAGATGGCTAACAAACATATGAAAAGATGCTCAACATCACTCATTATCAGAGAAATGCAAATCAAAACCACAATGAGGTACCATTTCACGCCAGTCAGAATGGCTGCGATCCACAAGTCTACAAGCAATAAATGCTGGAGAGGGTGTGGAGAAAAGGGAACCCTCTTACACTGTTGGTGGGAATGCAAACTAGCACAGACACTATGGAGAACAGTGTAGAGATTCCTTTAACAACTGGAAATAGAACTGCCATATGACCCAGCAATCCCACTGCTGGGCATACACACCGAGGAAACCAGAATTGAAAGAGACACGTGTACCCCAATGTTCATTGCAGCACTGTTTATAATAGCCAGGACATGGAAACAACCTAGATGTCCATCAGCAGACGAATGGATAAGAAAGCTGTGGAATATATATACAATGGAATATTACTCAGCCATTAAAAAGAATACATTTGAATCAGTTCTAATGAGGTGGATGAAACTGGAGCCGATTATACAGAGTGAAGTAAGCCAGAAAGAAAAACACCAATACAGTATACTGACACATATATATGGAATTTAGAAAGAAAGTAATGATAACCCTGTATGCGAGACAGCAGAAGAGACACAGATGTATAGAACAGTCTTTTGGACTCTATGGGAGAGGGAGAGGGTGGGATGATATGGGAGAATGGCATTGAAACATGTAAAATATCACATGTGAAATGAATCGCCAGTCCAGGTTTGATGCAGGATACAGGGTGCTCGGAGCTGGTGCACTGGGATGACCAGAGAGATGGGATGGGGAGGGAGGTGGGAGGGGGGTTCAGGATGGGGAACACATGTACACCTGTGGTGGATTCATGTCAATGTATGGCAAAACCAATACAATATTGTAAAGTAAAATAAATAATTAATTTTTAAAAAACTTAGCTGTAAAACAAAAGTAGCATTTAAAAAAATTCAGGCATCATTTACCATTTTTAAAGTCTCTCTATGCATATGCTCTAATTATAATTGCAAGTGAAAATTCAGGCAAAAATAAAGTGATGTTTACTAATGATAAAATTTCCCCATTTGTAGCTGACAAAAATATGCAATTAAACAAACTACAGTTAAAGACAAAAAATACATATATATATTTCTAGTGGAGAGTCCATAATTGTACATCCATGTTGGCAAATGGTTTGGAAGTTTCTGTATTAAACATACACAGGCAGTGGGCCCACAGTCTTGAAGATCTGTCTCTTACTTCAACATTGTTTAGAAGGAACAGCCCTGGGGACCTGCTTCTTCCAGCCTCAGGCCATCTTCCAACCTCCTTTCCAGTCACAACCTCCAGGACCATGTTCTTAGCCGTCCCGTGCCTCCAAGATGAGCTAACACCATTTTATGCAGACAGCTCTCTATTGCAAACCAACCATGAGTTCCCAGACTCATAAGCATCATTCCCCTGAAGTGGAGACTGCCTTCTACCTACATCTGTAGCATTCCTGCACCTACCTCTCTCTGGGCTTCTAGTTTAGCCACAACCATGGGGCTCTGGAAGGCATGACCACCTTGATTGTGAGGGCACCAAGCCTCTTTGAAAGATAAAAACTGGCGCGACAGCCTTGCTCTCTGCCAGGATATGCAGAAGCCATCCCAAAATGAACAGGGTAAACTCCAGATACCATGGAAGCTGCCAAGGCCCTGGAGAAGAACCGGAACCAAGCCCTTTGGGATCTGCATGCTCTGGGACCTGCATGGAAGTCTGGACACAGACTTCCATCTCTGTGACTTCCTGCAGAGCCTTGTCCTAGCTGAGAAAGTAATACTCATCAAAAGATGGACGACCACCTGACTAACTCCATAGGCTGGCCGGCTCCAGGCTGGTTGGGACTGGGTGAGTAACTGTTCCAAAGGGTTACCCTCAAGCATGACTAGGGACCTCCAGAGCCCACCAGCCTTTGAGGGGCCTCTCTGTATCCCCCCTACTCTCACCCCACAGTGGGTCAGGGCTTCTGTCTCAGCCTTTCCATGAGCTAGTAGGCAGCATTTTAACAACCATGGAGTCCTGTCCCAAGCCCTGAATCAAATGGAAACAATATTCAAGGACAAAAAAAAAAATTAAACATACCCTTACCATATGACCCAACAAACTACATCTAGGTATCTACCCCAGAAAAATGAAAACTTATTTTCACACATAGACACAAAAATCCATATGTGACATTCAGAGTGGCATTATTCATAATCATCAGAAAAATGAAATAACTCAAATGTTCTTCAATGAGTATGTGGATTAAGAAAATTTTAGAGCATGTATATCATGGAATATAACTCAATAATAAAAAGGAATAATATATAGCAAATTCATGAATGATACAAAAACATGAAATAAAGTATAAATGCACTATGCTAAGTGGAAGAAGTCAATTTCAAAAGGTTACATGCTGTATGATTCTGTCTATTTAATGACATTCTGGAAAAAAGCAAATGGTAGGACAGCCATCCTGTATTTTTGCCTGGGAAAGTCCATGGTCAGAGGAGCCTGGCAGGCGACATACAGTCCATGGGGCCGCCAAAGAGTCAGAAATGACTCAGCAACTAAACAACAGGACAGTGACCTAGGTAATAGAGCTGCTAGGCTCAATGGTTACCAGGGGTTATACGCTGCAGGAGGGATCAATTACAAAGGGACAATTTGAGGAAATGTTTTGAGGTAATGAAATGGCTCCATATCCTAAGTCCAGGAGTGATTACATGAATCAACATGCTAAAACTCACAGAACTGTACGCCAAAAAAGTTAACTTGGCCACAGTAAATGAAAAATAATTTTTAATAGGGAAATTGTCCTATATTGAAAGTACCTAGAAATACACAACAGAAGCAGTGTATGAACCTAGATTTGACAGGCTGCTGTCTTTTTTTAACGAAGGCACTATAAGAGGCATTCTTACGATAATTGGGAAAATTTGAATTTGAAACTGACAGATTTTCCCAGGTATCTGAAAGGTATTGTGGCTTAGTTGTAAGTGTTCTCTTTCTTAAGACATGTGCTGATATGTGAGTGAATGAAAGTCACTCAGTCTTTGTGACCCCATGGACTATAATGTCCATGGAATTCTCTAGGCCAGAATACTGGAGTGAGTAGCCGTGTCCTTCTCCAGGGGATCTTCTCAACTCAGGGATCAAACCCAGGTCTCCCACACTGCAGGCAGATTCTTTACCATCTGAGCCACCAGAGAAGCCCAAATATATGTGCTGCTTTATTTACATGTGAATTTCACAGTGTGAAACACTTACATTCAAATGATAATAGAAAAAAATTAATAGCGGTATTATATATATTCATTTTCATATATATATATATATAACCTTGATCATGCACACAGCTATTCATTTTGCTTTCCCAATTTTTTTTTGTATTCGAACAATTTTATAATAAAACGCTGAGAAGAAAAATGTATCACTAAAGAGTCAAAGGAGAGCTCATTCTGAATATGTACAAAAGCTTAACTATAAAACGAAAAAACATTTTGTAAATTTCTACTTTTGTTAATCTTCAACACCAAGCTCTCTGTATTTGTGCTTATATGACAAGATTAATTTGTTTTATACACTGACAGTAGTATGTAATAACATATTCAGTGTAAAATGTACTTCCTAACTACTGTTTTATAGAAATCTATAGGAAGATGCATTCCATCAACTGAGGAAATAATCCAGACATGAGGAAGATATAAGTCTAGGAAGTACTGATCTCTAGAATGGTGGTGAAAGAAGCTATTAGAATTTTACAGGCCATAGAATCCTACAGCTTAAAGTCAACAGCTCCAGAGAGAGACCTGTACCTACATGAAACCCAGAGGGACTGTCCAGGGCTTTTGAACATACTGAGAGACAATTTAAACAACTGGCAAATAAAAAATGAAACTGCGGCTGCATTAATGATAATACAGAAGCAAAGAAAAGAGGACAATAATTAACTTCAGAGACACTATAAAGTAGGCAGCAATGGAAAAACAACTGTAGTTTACTTTATGAATCAACTATGAAGAGTGTTAATAGTCTTAATCATCTAAATGTGTGTTCAGTCACTCGGTCATATCCAACTCTTTGCAACCCCATGGACTATACTGCCGCCAGGCTCCTCTGTCCATGGAATTTTCCAGGCAAGAACACTGGAGTGGGTTGCCATTTCTTTCTTAGGGGAGCTCCCCGACCTAGGGGTTGAACCTGCATTTTTTGTATTGGCAGGCAGATTCTTTACCACCAGTGCCATCTGGGAAGCACTAAATAATCTAATACTGAGAAATCTAAATACTGAGAAACAATATAAACCAAGTTGTAAAACAGCAATGAAAAGTTAGGAGCACGGGAAATGTGCATGCGTCTGGTGAATGGTAAGGGAGGTCAGTGAACAGGAGGTAAATTTTTACCTTCCTAAGGAGGAAGTCGATAGGCCATGCCCAAAGTTGAAGACAAGAAGGAGCAATGCATTTTTAAAACCTATGGGGATCAATAATCAAAGAACCAGCTAAAAGATCTGATATCATTAGCAGCCTTGTAAGTCACATAGAACCATTTGACCCTTTCATGTATATACTTACATATACTTGTAGTTAATATCAAAGCTCAATTTTAAAATGTTTTTGAGAGTTTAGTTTTCTCTTAAGAAAAAAACACTTGCCCAGATTACAATTACAATTTTAATTCATCACCCTTTTCTGTATCCAGGGCATCTCTCTCAAGAACTAGAATCTAATCTATTTCCCAGCCCTTTGAATATAGGCTGGCCATGTGACTTGCTTTGACCAATGCAATGTTACAAAAGCAGTGTCTTGAAATGTACTGGCATGTCTGGGCTTGCCCTCTCCCTTGCACCTCTGCCACAGCTGAAGAATAAGCTCAGACTGCTGTGCTAGAGTGTCAGGGAAGCAAATAGCAGCACCAAGTCTTTCCAGTTGTCCCAGCAAAAGTCAGCCCAGATCAGCTGACAGCCAGTCAATCTCCAGCAATGTATGTGAGCACAGTCAAAACTAGACTCAAATTGACTCCCCACAGACTAGAATGACATCAATGCTTATTATTGTAAGCTGCTGAATTTGTGGACCATCAGTCATGCAGCATAACTGCAGTAAGAGACGACTTGTTCAGCATCTAAAGAATACTGTAATCACAATCTTCAACTCAGAAAGATGTGTAATGTAAGAATGATGACTGGTCTACTTCATCTGGAGTAAGTTGTGAACAGTGGAAATGCCTGACGCATTTGCATTGCCAGTTTCAGTCACGTTCACTTCTAAGAATTTCTCTCCCAAGCTGAGTTCACTTTTGCGGTTGAATAGTTAAATGAAGACCCAAATGAAGCAGCCAACAGGGAGGAAGGAAGCGATGGTGTATGTTAATCCAGTCATTATACTTCCAGTAAATACCAGTGTTATCATGCGAATTCGGTGATGTGTTTCAATGCATGAACATTCATTCAACTTTTCATTTTGTGATATGCTGGTGGCGTGGCACCAATCTGTACTACCAGCTCAAAAATAAAAAAGATGAAGCATCTTGAAAGGTTTCATAGCAATTTGGGCACGCTGCATCTGTCCAAATAATGTAGTGTCTGGTCCACACTAACTGACTAAATGCATGTCCTTTTCGATTCTCTCACTTTAAAACATCTCTAATTTTTCCTGCCTTTTGAAGGAATAATATCCATGGGACCCACTCAGTGCCATCTTAAGTGGCAAAGCCCAGTTTGAGAGTTCACATCCCTAACCAAAACCACAACACTATCACCTCTTGTGTTAACAATGGTTTCAATTCTATCTTAAATTCCTAGGTGCTAAGAAAATGTTCGATGAGAACTTTCTCATAATTTCCCTGAAGAAGTCCATTGCCTCTTCTCTGCCAAATATCCTAAGAACCCCCTCAACGGACCTCCTAGGTCAATGCATTTTCCGGGGTCCCTTATGATATGGGCCTTGGGCTTTTGGCTTCATAACCGCAGCCATGTACATGCTGTCCATTTTCACTTTGCCAACAGCTTGGAACAACTTATCTATCAGTTGGGGATGGTAACTAAAAAACTCCATGCTAAACAGAGACTCACTATAGCATAGTAATTAAGAATACAGACTTAGAGTCAGGCAATTAAGCCAGGCTCTGCCATTCAATACCTGTGGCAAATACTTAACCCTCTTTTCCTCACCATTCTTATCTGTAAAGTAGGGATAATAAGAACATCTACCTAACAAGGCAGTTGTAAGTATGTAAATAATAATAAAGATGACGGTGATGATGACACACAAGAAGTGCTTACCATTAGCATGAAAGTGATCACCAAAGACTATTATGTTCATCATTAAAATTCTTATTTCCCTTCAGTTTCTTGATACAGTTATCTTTCTCTTCAGCTAACTTTAACTGTTTTGGGCTATGTTGCCTTTAATATGATAAACTGCTTCATATTAACCCTTTTAAAATTAAATAGGATTGAAATAATTTTAAATTGGGTACACTAGTTCCAAGTAGTAGAAAAACATGATGGTTTGGGCCATTAAACACGTGCATATTTCTCTATATCCGAGTTTTTCTAATTAGGCTCTTTCAGATAGGGGAAAGACATTTATTTTGGAGGGGTGAGAGATACAGAAGGTGGGAAATGCAAGAACTCAGTCCTATCTTGCCATATAGGAACATGAACCAGATGTTCAACAGCCACAGAGACCCCAGCATTAGAAGGTCAAATATCACCGCCAATGGCAAGACTCTCAGTTACTGTCTCCATCTCTTCTTTTTGCATGTCTCCTTTTCTTATATTATTTTCAGTAACATCCTCATCTTCTACCCTGTCCTTCATCTACCTAAGCTTCAGCTCCTTATGGTTTCTGCCAGACTGTATCTTGGCTTACACATGACTGTCATAGACTGACTCTGACCATTTCTGCTGACTTTAGCTTCAGCTTCCACTGCTAACTGATACCTAGTTTGTGTTCCTAATTCAAATTCGTGACAAAGAAATGTTGATTGACCCAGATCCTCTTTTCATACCAGAACATGTCAATCATAGGTCACTAACCTTAGTCTATGTATCGGCGGCACTGATTAATTTCCCACTTTTGGTCTAATCAGTTGTATTGTAATAGGTGAAACCATATAGTACAAATAATTCAGCCTACTGCCCCTTAAGCATGGTCTTTAATGTAGGAATTCCATTATAGGTCCCTGTGAATATGGCAAGCTACCATGCGTGCCCCAAGGACTTAAGATTTTAGAATTGTACAGATGGCCAAGGCTATGATGGTACAGTTTACAACAGAATAAAAGTACCATCTAACCCCACTGTCAAGATTAATTTTTAAAAATTAATAATTTTACTTTGTTTCAGTTAGGAAAGAAAACTTATATACCCACTCTTGCTTACAGATTTCCTGACTCATAATGTTCACAATATCCTCATATTTGTATACAATTTTTACAATTATGAAAATTAGATTTACCTACCTATGAAAAATAACCGAAATTGGCAGTGGTTTAAGCAAAAAAGGTGTCATTCCATCACACGGAAGAAGTATCTCTCGTTAGTTGCTCAGGTATGTCCGATTCTTTGAGACCTCATGGACTGTAGCCACCAGGCTACTCTATCCATGGAGTTCTCCAGGCAAGAATACTAGAGTGGGCTGCCATTTCCTCGTCCAGGGGATCTTCCAAATGCAGGGATCAAACCCAAGTCTCCCACATTGCAGATTCTTACCATCTAAGCCACCAGGAAATAAGTATGGAGACCAGCAATTCAAGGATGATTGCTAGTTCCATGAATTCATCAGTGCCTTACCTTCTATGATTTTTTATTCCAGTATCTGTAGAGTGAGGAGCCTCATCCTCATCAAACAAACTGGCAACTAGAGTGCTAGCCATTACATCCATGTTCTAGGAAGCAGAATGAAGAAAAAAGGAACACTCTTTTAAAGAAGCATAACACAGTACTAGCTCTTACATCTCATTTGCCAGAACCATGTCACATTACTGCACAAGGCTGCAAGGGAGGCTGAGAAATATAATCCTTCAGCTGAGTGAATATATCCTCACAATGAATTTGAAGTTAGATAACTAAGAAAGAAAAAACGGAAGTTTGGGAGATAACCAGTGGTCTTTGTTACAGTCTACATTTTTGGATATTCAAGGACATCCATGTGAACTCCTTCCCAACAAAAAGAATATACTCTCTTTCCAGTGAAAACAGCCCCAAGCCTTCCCCAGTTACTGTGCTGTACAGAGTCTAAACACTCTGGAAGAAATGGAACAATAACCACAAAAACTCCCACACTTGTGGGTCTAAACAATCCAGTTGGGCAAAACTGAAGAGTTACCCTGTCCAGCAGTAAAGTAGGTTACTTATGTGGCCCCTCTGGAAGGCTCTGGTTCTTCTTTCTGGGCAAACACTCCAATCCATCTTCTGAGACTCTTGGCTTTTTCCCCTGAGAGTCACCCATGTCCACTAACACCTCTGGACATACTGGAGTAGGTCTTAGGGAGTATAACTTTCTTATAGCCTGGCCAGCCTTCCCAGCCCACTTCCAACTGGGACCCAAGGTTCACTTGAGGGTTTCATTGTCACAGGTGCTGTAGACCAAGCTTGGGGTCTGTTTAGCAATAATATTCCCTTAAATCTTAGTAGGCCTCTCATGGGTTTGTTTCTGGTTAGTTCCACATTGGGCTTCCCAGGTGGCACCAGTGGTAAAGAACCTGCCTGCCAATGCAGGAGACGTAAGAGATGTGGGTTTGATCCCCGGGTCAGGAAGATCCCCTGGAGGAGGAAATGACAACCTACTCCAGCATTCTTACCTGGAGAATGCCATGGACAGAGAAGCTTGGTGGGCTACAGTCCATGGGATCACAAATAGTCAGACACGACTGAGGCAACTTAGCACATGTCATGAAAATAAGCATACTTATTATTATTATACTTGTTTCTCAACCTGGCAACTCTTTTATTTATTGTCTTCTCTCACCCTCTCTCTCAAATGAGTGGTGGCCACTTAAACACCATTTGGAAAATAAAAGCTTGGATGAGAAGATGAAAACCTTAATCTAGTTCCCACTGTCTGTAGAGAGCTCTTGCCATAAGATTTGCCAGCACGGCTATCTCTTACTAACAGTGGCCCTTTGCAACCACCACTTACAACAGCTTTAATTTGAGCTACAGAAGAAGGGGCTTTCTCAGAACTTCAATACACTAAATTATAGGGGCTACCCTGGTGGCTCACTGGTACAGAATCCACCTGCCAACGCAAAAGATGCAGGTTTGATCCCTGAGTCAGGAAGTCCCTGGAGAAGGAACTGGCAACCCACTTCAGTATTCTTGCCTGGGAAATCCCAAGGACAGAGGAGCCTGGTGGGCTACTACAGTCCATGGGGTTGCAAGAGTCAGGCATGACTTAGGATTCATAGGCAATTTGTGCTATAAGCTGCTCACAGAACCTCTAAGAGAAGGGGTATTTCCTTCTCAGGATGAAGTCTAGCCTACTCTGAACTCAATTCTCACTTTAAAAGACTTTGTTGGACTTCCCTCGTGGTCCAGTGGTTGACAGTCCACCTGTCAATGCAGGAGACACAAAGTTCAATCCCTTGTCCAGGAAGATTCCACACATCAGGAAGCAGCTAAACCCAGGCACCACAACTACTAAAGCCAATGAACCCTAGAGCCCATGCTCTGCAACAAGAGAAGCACCTGCTCACTGCAACGAGAGAGAGCCCACACACAGCAACAAAACCTAGCACAGCCAAAAGAAATCAATCAATGGAAATAATGTTTAAGAAAGACTCCACTAACATGGCAAAAAGTTCCCAATACACACACACCAATATGCTGAATTCTTCCTGCTAGAGCATTAGCTTAGCTCCCATTCATATGAGGTTTTCCTTCCAAAGGACAACAGAAAACAATGTAACCAACAGTTTCCCACACCGTAAGAGTCATTAGTTGTCCTCTCTGGAGTCTCACAGTCCCCATTATCTAAATGCTTCCTCATTCCCAAGCCAAGTCCTGTTTTCAAGTTGTTATCACACCCTACCTCCAGATGCCAAATTTTGTATTAGGTAGAATTTAGTTTAGGTCTGAATGAATTAAAAAAAAAAAAAACTAAAACACAATACTATCTGTAAAATATATAACAAATCAGAACCTACTGTAGAGCCCAGGGAACTCTACTTAATACTCTGTAATGATCTATACTGGACTACAAGGAGTTCAAACCCAGTCAGTCCTAAAGGAAATCAACCCAGAATATTCATTCAAAGGACTAATGGTAAAGTGGAAGCTCCAATAGTTTGGCCACCTGATGCAAAGAGCTGACTCACTGGAAAAGACCCTGATGCTATGAAAGATTGAGGGCAGGAGGAGAAGGGGACAAAAGATGATGAGATGGTTGGATGGCATCATCAACTCAATGGACATGAGTTTGAGAAAACTCCAGGAGATAGTGAAGGGCATGGTAGCTTGTTGTGCTGCAGTCCATGGGGTCACAGAGTCAGATACAACTTAGCACCTGAACAGCAAATGATCTATATGGGAAAAGAATCTAAAAACAGAGCGGATATATGTATATGTATAACTGGTTCACTTTGCTGTAGAGCAGAAAATAGCACATTGAAAATCAACTATACAACAAAAATTAAAACAATATGCACGCATGCATGCTAAGTCACTCAGTCATGTCTGACTCTTTGCAACCCTGTGCACTTAGGCCACTAGGATCCTCTGTCCATAGGATTTTCCAGGCAAGAATACTGGAGTGGGTTACCGTGCCCTCCTCCAGGGGATCATTTCGACCCAGGGGTTGAACCTATGTCTCTTATGTCTCCAGCATTGGCAAGCGGGTTCTTTACCATAGTGTTTTTGTTTTTCTTCTCTCAGAAAAATTCCAAAGGCAAATATGATACAGATTATGCTGGAACAGAGGGCACACACGCTTACTGTCCAGTATGCTGAAAGATGACAGCTCTGCCCAGGGCAAAGCTCAGGCACTCTACTGTCCATTATAAAATATCTTGGTTCCTTAACTCCAGGGTTCATCCCCTGTAATACAACCCTGCTTATGTAACTTATATGCAGAATATACCATGAGAAATGAGGGGCTGGAAGAAGCACAAGGTGGAATTAAGATTGCCGGGAGAAATATCAATAACCTCAGATATGCAGACGACACCATCCTTATGGCAGAAAGTGAAGAGGAACTAAAAAGCTTCTTGATGAAAGTGAAAGAGGAGAGTGAAAAAGTTGGCTTAAAGCTCAACATTCAGAAAACGAAGATCATGGCATCCAGTCCCATCACTGCATGGGAAATAGATGGGGAAACAGTGGAAGACTTTATTTTTGGGGGCTCCAAAGTCACTGCAGATGGTGACTGCAGCCATGAAATTAAAAGATGCTTACTCCTTGGAAGGAAAATTATGACCAATCTAGACAGCATGTTAAAAAGAAGAGACATTACTTTGTCAACAAAGGTCCATCTAGTCAAGGCTATGGTTTTTCCAGTAGTCACGTATGGATGTGAGAGTTGGACTATGAAGAAAGTTGAGCACTAAAGGATTGATGCTTTTGAACTGTGGTGTTGGAGAAGACTCTTGAGAGTCCCTTGGACTGAAAGGAGATCCAACCAGTCCATCCTAAAGGAGATTAGTCCTGGGTGTTCATTGGAAGGACTGATGTTGAAGCTGAAACTCCAATACTTAGGCCACCTGATGTGAAGAGCTGACTCATTTGAAAAGACCCTGATGCTGGGAAAGATTAAGGGTGGGAGGAGAAGCGGATGACAGAGAATGAGATGGCTGGATGGCATCACCAACTCAATGGACATGGATTTGGGTGAATTCCGGGAGTTGGTGATAGACAGGGAGGCCTGGTGTGCTGCAGTTCATGGGGTCGCAAAGAGTCGGACACGACTGAGCAACTGAACTGAATTGAACTGAATGCAACCCACTGTAGGAGCCTGTATCATCTGGCCCTCCTCATCCCGCCCTATGGCACTGCAGTTCAAGGAACCAATATAAATGCTCATGATTTGATGACTGCTGTTCCTGTGAGTAACGAAGTTTCCTGTCTCTGACCCAAGAGTCACCTGTCTTCTACCAGTAACCATGGAACTGTGCCCGGCCAACATGTTAGCTTGCATTTAGGGCAAACTCTCAGACCTTGCACAGTTCCTGACAGAGAAAAGAGACATTAAATATTGGTTCTGTTTCCATGATGAAAATGATACTCAAGAAGGTAAATCAGTCACCTCAAATCACACAAGAAGATTCCACTTCTGCTGCTCCTTGAGAACCAGAAATGGTGTTGGAGAAAGTGGTGGAAAATGGCTGTTTGTCCTCAAAGGAGGGTCTGGATTAGGAAGTGCAAGTGTGGCCACAAGGGATGGAAAATTTAAGGTGGCGCTCACTCTGAGGGGCCATGCCTGCCTCTGCGTGAGCCTGAGAGTCAGTGCCTCCTTAAGTACCATGTCCTGGTGCTGGGTAAAATAGGCCAGGCACAGAAGGACAAATACCCAGGCTTCCAGTTATCCAAAGATCTAAAACATTCATAGAAGCAGAGAGGAGAACAGTGGTTGTCAGGGGCCAGGAAGAGAGGGAAATGCAGAACTGCTCTTCTATAACTGAACTGGGTATAACGGTTCAGTTATACAGGTGGGTAAGTTCTAGAGACCTGCGGTATAACACCAAGCCTACAGTTAACTACATCACACTGTAGAAAAATGTAAGAGGTTTGATATCATGTAAAGTGTTTCATATACATATATATTATTTAAAGGAACTCCCTGATGTTCAAGCTGGTTTTAGAAAAGGCAGAGGAACCAGAGATCAAATTGCCAACATCCGCTGGATCATAGAAAAAGCAAGAGAGTTCCAGAAAAACATCTATTTCTGCTTTATTGACTATGCCAAAGCCTTTGGCTGTGTGGGTCACAATAAACTGTGGAAAATTCTGAGAGAGATGGGAATACCAGACCACCTAACCTGTCTCTTGAGAAATCTGTATGCAGGTCAGGAAGCAACAGTTAGAGCTGGACATGGATCAACAGACTGGCTCCAAATAGGAAAAGGAGTACGTCAAGGCTGTATATTGTCACCCTGCTTATTTAACTTATATGCAGAGTATATCATGAGAAACGATGGGCTGGAAGAAGCACAAGCTGGAATCAAGATTGCTGGGAGAAATATCAATAACCTCAGATATGCAGATGACACCACCCTTATGGCAGAAAGTGAAGAGGAGCTAAAAAGCCTCTTGATGAAAGTGAAAGAGGAGAGTGAAAAAGTTGGCTTAAAGCTCAACATTCAAAAAACGAAGATCATGGCATCTGATCCCATCACTTCATGGAAAATAGATGGGGAAATAGTGGAAACAGTGTCAGACTTTATTTTGGGGGGCTCCAAAATCACTGCAGATGATGACTGCAGCCATGAAATTAAAAGACGCTTACTTCTTGGAAGGAAAGTTATGACCAACCTAGTTAGTATATTCAAAAGCAGAGACATTACTTTGCCGACTAAGGTCCGCCTAGTCAAGGCTATGGTTTTCCCTGTGGTCATCTATGGATGTGAGAGTTGGACTGTGAAGAAGGCTGAGCGCCGAAGAATTGATGCTTTTGAACTGTGGTGTTGGAGAAGACTCTTGAAGGTCCCTTGGACTGCAAGGAGATCCAACCAGTCCATTCTGAAGGAGATCAGCCCTAGGATTTCTTTGGAAGGAATGATGCTAAAGCTGAAGCTCCAGTACTTTGGCCACCTCACTGTGAAGAGTTGACTCATTGGAAAAGCCTCTGATGCTGGGAGGGATTGGGGGCAGGAGGAGAAAGGGACGACCCAGGATGAGATGACTGGATGGCATCACGGACTCGATGGACGTGAGTCTGAGTGAACTCCGGGAGAT
This sequence comes from Budorcas taxicolor, assembly GCF_023091745.1. Taxonomy (NCBI): domain Eukaryota; kingdom Metazoa; phylum Chordata; class Mammalia; order Artiodactyla; family Bovidae; genus Budorcas; species Budorcas taxicolor. The sequence goes on along the minus strand of NC_068913.1, from coordinate 27,454,804 downwards.
GGTGATGGACAGGGAGACCTGGCGTGCTGCGATTCATGGGGTCACAAGGAGTCAGATATGACTGAGCGACTGAACTGAACTGAACTGAAAGGATGGCCAGTGCTAGAACTTGGATCACAAATGATAACTAATAATTTTTCAGCTCTCAAGAAAAAAATATCACTTGCACGGACACATGCAAAAAGGAAAACAAAACTATTCTGTTTGGAATGAATGGTTCAGACTTTCCCCTTCCAAAGCCAAGTAGTAACTGAAATAGGATCTTGATTTTCAGGAACCAAAGTCTAAGACTCATTTAATTACATCTCCTTTTAGAACAGATTTTCTTTTTGACTTTTCTGTTTAGTATTTTCAATATATGGGAATGCAAACAATTGATCTACTTATTTTGTACTGGCCAACACTTCATCTTTCTGCCAAATACACATTTAGAGAAATCTGAAGTGGTTTTAATGAAAATTTAAACCATTTGTGTTTACATATACCAATTTATGATTCCAAATCCTTTTTTTCCCCCAAAGTTAACATCCTAGAGTCCTAGAACCTGTACCTGGCATTTCCCCATAAAGTTGGGGTTGAGATACATCGGTTTTATTTGAAAAATATGTAACATAATTTGAGCCTCACTTGCCTCACCTGAAAGCGGGTCTCGCTTACAGGTCTCCAAATCCAGCACTTTTGTTCTCTGAGTTCAGGTTCATTTTCTTTTCATCAACATGTGAACCTTACTCTTTCTGATTACACCAAACCTGTCATACAAAACCTATACTCTGAACCAGATCTGAAATAAATTCACAACCACATCAAGTAACTGGTACCAGCTTAACACTCCCTTAACACTTAACACTCTCCAGGTTTGAAGACTGACAGTAGAGTCTCCAGGGTTCTAACTAGAATTTTACCCTTTATATGAAATATTGGAGGGAGGATTCCTACTTCCTAGAAGCACTGATAAAAAAAAACCTTCATGACGTAAAACTCAGACCCTCCTTATTGCCAGCTACTTGCTACGTTTACCCCTCAAGTCTACAGTCCAACATATTAGGATTTTCAATCACAAAAAGAATCTTTTTGATTAACCCTGTCATTTAATTAACTCTAGAAGCAGAAATGACCTTATTTGTCCCTTTAAAAATGGAGGCAAGTGAAGGGCAAAAGGCATTTCTGACTGCAGTCATCCTCACTTCGGTGAAGACACGGGTTGAAAAGACTTCAGCATCAGCCCGCTGGTGGCGAGGAGAAGTCAAGTGAAGACAAACCCCCAATTCTCTTCCTGGAAGCTGCTGGCATCTCCCCCATCTAAGTGCTGAACAAACGAGCCTTTGTGCACCCTCTCGATGGGGCCCTTTGAAGCTCTGGCATCCGGACTGGCAACTTTTCCTATCTGCCCATCTCAGAGCACAGGAGGATGGGAAATGAGAAGGGCAAGGACCAAGAGAAGCAGGCGGCACTGGCCTGGCTCCGAGCCCACTGGGTAAACATGCTCACTCCCTTCTCACACAGATAGCTTTTTCACAAATGAAAAGGGAGTGTCCAGCTTCATTTTGAATAAAGACGAGGAAATGACTCTCAGCTGTCCACACACAACAACCGACCACCACAGCATTACACTCAAGATAGACCGGGCTTTCTCTCCCAGACCAGAAGTATATGCTTCTTTTCAAGGATGTTTTTACTGCTGTGGTCTCCAGCACGCTGGGGATGGGCACATTCTAATGCAATCCATAGTCTCCACATTTTATAGACAATACACAATCACAAACTCCTTCAGAACAAGAGCAGCTTCACTTTTCTGAATGCCTTTCTTAATTGAATTACATTGATGAAGGATGGGTGGCCTTTTGTTTTGAGTTTAGGATTATGAGTCTGAAACTCTGAGGTCCAATTGGAGTTCCATACCTAACTTCTTGTGTGGGCCTTCACAAGCAATTATTTCCTGTCTTATTTTTCTGAACAATTAAAGGAGCTATGATGATGGCTGTAGGGAGGAGAGAAGATAGGCACACAGCTTTAAATACTTCCAGTTGATCCCAAGACAACAAGACTATCAAGCGTCTACTCTCGACTTAGCCGTGGGCTAAGAGGAAAAATATAAAAGAAGAAAAATACAGGACCCCTGCTTTCAAGAAATTCCTAAAGCAAATGACATGATAAAACATAAGTACTTAAGGTAGACATAAGAATTAGCAAGGCAGTATCCCGTCAAATACGTTAACTGATTAACATTATAAATACTGTAAGAATTTGACAAAGAATATGTCATTACTAGTGAGATTATTCCTGATAGGCTTTATAAAACAGAAGAGACTTCAGGTTAAACAGCTGACCTAAAATAAGTTCCAAATATCTTTATCATGGTGAACATCTAGGTTTGCCAAACTATGATCTGATTCTCCTTAGTGATTTAGGGACTTCTTAAATTAAAAACACTTACTAAGACATAATTTGCTGAATTACCAGTGAGATTACAGCAGCATTACCACATGATAAATGACTTTTAGGACACTGAGTCATTGCATCTGGTCCCCAGACTCCTAATGTCACCCAGAAGTGTTTTTTACCTATTGTTCCTTTATATTTCTGTCTTATGTTTACCGAACGGAAGCCCATGTTAAGGGGAATAAAAACTAAACTTGACCATTTGTACATTCATATTTCATCCAATAACAAAGGTCACTGAAAGTACCTTTATATGAAAAATGCAGCAACAACATTTCTCCTCCTGTCTTATAACCTTCTTAGAAACCAACACACAGCCTCACTTTGTACAGTTTTGTGGCTTGTGAAAAGTCCTTTTCTTCCACCACTATTAGGAGTTTGTCATATGTGCAGTGTTGCCACTCACGTTATCTGACCCACGTTCTCATTTTCATCATAATAAACACATGCACAAGAAAACACACAAATCCTGGTTCCTATACCACGGGTCTAGACAAAATTAGAAAAATATCAATAAAAATAGAAATTGAGGCAATGCATTCAACAACAAAGTTGAATGTCCTTTATGCTTTTAAATTAAATTTGACTTCCACTGGAAGCTTTTGTAATATATATTCAAGCTGCTTGTATCTAAGCTTTGGCCTAGAAACTCTCTCCAGGTAGGAAGCTGGTTAGCTATAAGAACCTTCTTTGACTCCTGACTCTAAGGCCATTGTCCTATGCTGCCTTATGTCCAATGTCTAAAAATCATTGTTTCATATTTTTTTAAAAAACTCATAAGGCAAAACACAAGACTACAATGAAGTGCCTGCATTTACATTCACAGATCCGCTAACGATTATATATCCCAAAGGTCACCCCATTACATGCATGCAGAGATGCAGCTTTAAAACAGAGAAAAAAGATCTCATAAACAGAGCATATAATTCCCTTCTGCAAATTAGATTTCATTCATGAGAAGTCAAATTCAAGACCAGAGTTATTCATCACAGTGATCAACCTTGCTAGTTAATTCTACAGAGACACCTGTAAACCATTAAGGAGACTTGTCGTGTGACACCTATATTGACAATGACCTCACCTGATGCTGAAGACAGTGAAACAACTCCTCAGTATAAAAGATAGGAGAAATTTTTATGGAGACGGCCATAAAAAAGGTTTCTAATTTAAAGATCTATGTGGCTGTTTCCAAAGATGGTGAAGGACAGGGAAGCCAGGCATGCTACAGCCCACGGGGTCAAAGAGAATCAGACAAGACTGGGCAACTGAACAACAGCATCTTGAATGTTTTCAGTCAAGATAAAATAACAAGGACTGGGTTTACCCTCCCCCATCACTTCATGGCAAATAGGTGGGGAAACAGTGGAAACAGTGGCTGACTTTATTTTGGGGGGCTCTAATATCACTGCAGATGGTGACTGCAGCCATGAAATTGAAAGACACTCCTTGGAAGGAAAGTTATGACCAACCTAGACAACATATTAAAAAGCAGAGACATTACTTTGTCAACAAAGGTCCATCTAGTCAAAGCTATGGTTTTTCCAGTAGTCATGTACGGATGTGAGAGTTGGACTATAATGAAAGCTGAGCACCAAAGAATTGATGCTTTTGAACTGTGGTGTTGGAGAAGACTCTTGAGAGTCCCTCGGACTGCAAGGAGATCCAACCAGTCCATTCTAAAGGAGATCAGTCCTGGGTGTTCAGTGGAGGGACTGATGCTGAGGCTGAAACTCCAATACTTTGGCCACCTGATGGGAAGAGCTGACTCATTTGAAAAGACCCTGATGCTGGGAAAGATTGAGTGCAGGAGGAGAAGGGGACGACAGAGAATGAGATGGCTGAATGGCATTGCCGACTCAATGGACATGGGTGTGGGTGGACTCCAGGTAAAGGATGGGGGGCCTGGCATGCTGCGGTTCACGGGGTCGCAAAGAGTCAGACACCACTGAGCAACTGAACTGAATAAAGCAACTAAAAATGGACAAAATATATGAAACAATGATTTTTCAGACATTGGATATCAGGCAGCATAGGACAGTGGCCTTAGAGACAGGATTCAAAGAAGGTTCTTGTAGCTAACCAGCTTCCTACCTGGAGAGAGTTTCTAGGCCAAAGCTCAGGGAGCTGGAACTCAGGGGAGCCTGGTAGAGTCCCTGAAATGGAGAAATGGAGGAGGATGGGGCGGCCAGAAAGTCACAGGCAGAGTCCCAAAGAAGAGAGTGGGACACATACATACTACTACATATAATTAATAAGATAATAATAGATAACTAATAAGGATCTACTGTGTAGTACAGGAAACTCTACTGAATACTTTGCCATGACCTACATGGGAAAAAGATATAAAAGAGTGGATATACATGTATGAATAACATATACTTTGCTGTATACCTGAAATTAATACAATACTGTAAATCAACTACGTTTCAATTAAAAAATACTTAAAGAAAAAAGAAGCAAGTTGTACAAAGAGAGATAGAGCTCAGGAGATCAGCAGAGGGCCCCTTCTGAGTCATCAGCTGATCGTGACCGGCACATGAATGACAAACTATATGAGTCTGGGGGGAAAAAATCACCCGGGGGAACAACCTTTCAAGCTCACACAGGACACAAATGGATTGTACTCCCCTAGTCAAAGTGGAAAAACTTGATAATTCATGGGACATCAAATTGAAGATTCAAAAGGGTATCACCTCAATAATGGGGAAAAATTAGTCTTACCCTAAAGGCTATTCTAATTCCCCTAACAGAATTTAAAATCTACCTGGTTAAAATAATTTATTGATATTTCCCATCTTTGAGGATGGTTTTCTTTCCATCTGGCCCTTCAATAAATGTTCATTAAATGACTGTAAAGGTTGAACAGAGATTTTGACTTTGTCCAGATCTCAGAATCTGATTCCCTCAATAGGGAAGTGCAACGGAGGACGCAGGTGAGAACATACATGGAACAAACCCTCTCGTTGCATCTCTGTTTTCTCCTCTGCCTTGCCTGTTTTCTATTTAGCCGCAGATGAATCCAACTCTGAATACAGTTATAAAATCTCATGCCCCCGTAAGTTCAGTAACTGTTTAGTGAACTTGGGATGGCAACGGTGGAAACTGTTTACTTCCTCATTTTGAACAGACAATGCACCTATTGTTCTGCAGCATTACTGCATCGTTGTTATGCAACAGTCCACACGATACCATTCAGACAGTGCACCTCTCAGAGACCATGCTCTTGATCTCCCCCCCACGACATGTACTCCCAGCTCAATTTCGCTGTTCATTAAACCGAGAATTTGATAAAAATTAGTAATACTGCTATTGGAATTGTCAGTCCGTCTTCCCAGGTTGGTCTTAGAAGCATTTTGCTAAAAAAAAGATTGCTTTGCTTTGAAAGGGAGTCTTCCATAGACTTACTTGGAAAGTAAAAAAAAAAAAAAGAAGCGGTGATTTCCCACACAGTTTCTCAGTTGTTGTGATAAAAAATGTTACGTTCCTCAGAAAAGCCCTGGTGACACCACGCTAAGCTGGTAATGCTTGCCATCCCAAACAAGCATGGCATGATACAGGGTCCTGTGGCAGCATGGCAGGTGTCCTTTGATTTCTGAGCACAGCCACGATGGCCAGAGGGCCCCGGCTGACCTCTCCCTCTGTATATTCCATTTTGAGGGGCTGTCTGGGAGACAGGTGCCTGCAAGATTTCAGGAGCTGCCTGGATCACACACGACTCCGGATGCTCCTCTGCCGTCCCTTCACTGCTGGTAATTATTTACCCCTCTCTGAGTGTGTGTACAAGCTGAGAACAAGCCTTGGGAGAGAACCACATTTCTCTTTGTTGATATACAAGCATCTGATGAAATGTCAACAGGTAGTCCGATTACCATTGTCCTGTGTGGGAAACCGTATCTTCTTAGGTCCTTCCTGGATTTAGCCAGAGACCAGAAAACGTTATAAAGCCTGAGTGTAAGTCATATAGGGAGTGAAAAAAATAAAAACAACTCAGATACTCCTCCTCTCTGGCTTTAATTCAACCCAGCCCTTACTGCCAACTGTGAGAGTGAAGAACAAATCAGAGCCCGATCACTCCAAGCCAATATGGTCTGCAATGTTATGCTCTCTTAGGCACTTAGTGATAGCACTGAGAAAGTCTGTCTTCCTTTCTCCCTATGATGCAACTGGGGCTCTCTCTTGCAAAAGGAGAGGTTCATAGTAAAATCCACTTGTAATTAGAAATTCTTTCCAAGGGCACCAGGGAAGAGAAAAATGCAGGAAAAATGAATGGAGTGCAGAATTGAAACTAAGTTGCCATCTTGATTTGAGTCTCTTCCACAAGATTCTTGAAAAGAATTTTTTTTTTTTAAATATCCTGAAGATTCCTTAAGCCTAGTATCTTTGATGGGGAAGACATTCTCATCTGAAGTGAGGAGCTTTCTTCAATTTCATTTCATGCTTTTTTTTCTATTAAGCTGTAGTAACAGTAAATGTAAACTTAACTATTAAAGAGCAATATAGTATGGTCATACTTTTATAATTTATTTCTATCCATCTACTCACCTAACTGTGCAGATATCAGTATACCGACATAGACAGACACACAGAAATGTGCGGAATAGTTTCACCTAGGGTTAATGATGGTTTATTTCAAGGCAGTAGAAGAACTTTAAAATATATATATATCTTTAAGCTTTTCAATGTATCCTAAAAGGGCTTTGGGGTTTTCTTTGGTTTTGTTATATGGGGTGCTTTTTACTTAATTTGTTAATATCTTCCTGTTTTTTAAATTTCTGTTCAAAAAGCTAGTATAAAATGATATGATATTATTTACTCCTCATTTCTCTAAGTTCAATAAAAGAGCACCTCACCTGTACTGTTACAGTCAGAACAAATAACTGTGGGATGCTCAGTCACCACCACACAGAGGTATTCTTACAGCATAAGAAAATGTTGGGTAACTGTCTCCTCTGCGCTAGATCCAAAAAAATCACCCGCAGCCACAGGGTCATCTCTTCCTGTTGCCCAACCTGTTTCAAAGCGATTGCGGTTAGGTGGGGAAAGGATTATGCTCCGACTGAAGACATCCCCTTCTGCGTTTCCAAACCAGTGTGAATTCTGAAGCATGCAGGAGTTTGTCTCTTTCATCTGCTCTCTTCTCCAGATAACAGACTTCATTACTATTTAGGAAAGTTCCTTTGTCCCTTGTAAATTCCAGGAACTCTAATTTGGGATCAAATCTCTAAGGAAAAGTCTGCTGTTCTGCATGGACGTTTTTGTGTGTGTGTAAGGCTCTGATAAAAAGTCTAATTGGCTCCACTTCTTTTTGAACATTCTGTTTATCCACCTAATTATCCTGGGAAAACTGACATGTTTATTGAATTCAACTAAACAACTACACAGTAGAACAGACCAATAAAGCAGGGGTTCCGGGAGGAGCCACAACACTGCCAGCCATTGGTTTGAGTTGAATTTGTCATATTTAAAAGAGTATCATATTCAGGAGTTTGAAGGTTGAAAGCAGAGAATTAAATTCTCACAAAAGAAAGTGTATATCATTAAACACAACTATTAAAACAAACTTTGTTATATGAGCCATGTGATCGTGATGGTTCCATGTAAACCACCGTAATTAAAATGTAGTAAGCATTCATGTATGTAACAACATTTATGAGCCTGCTTTAACCTGACTTCTTGAATAAAATCAGCAAATTATCTTTCAGATACTTGATTCCAGTCTTGCTGCGGAACAGCGCCCTCTGCTGGTCTTGCTGAAGCATTACATCATGAGAAAAATCGGTAACGAAAAAGTGAAGGGAAGGGAGGAAAGAAAGGGGAGGGCGAGTAGGGGAAGAAAAGGAAAGGAACGTTTTAAAAAAGGAAATGCAAAAAGAAGGAAAGAAGTTAAATATAGTTGCATTATATAGTCTTTAACCGAAGCTTTGGCATACATTAGAAATAAAGTATGTTTGCCTCACAGTTATGGCTATTTAGTAGGCAGAGACTATTTCCCTTGCAGAAAATTTTTGTCATACTTGAAAATTTTTTTTAAAGTTACTGTTATTGAAACCATTCTGAAATTAGTGTCTGGTGGTGCTAAATTCGAAAATCTTCCAAATCAATTTGAAAGTTAGTGGATTACCAACTAACCTAATACTAGTTACTATTTAAAATTAATATTATCCCACCCTATCCCCCATGTCACCCCTGAAGCCAAGATTCTCACATCTTAATGGGCATCAAGAGCCTCTTAGCGAGCTTATTAAAAATACATCTGACCAGGCTCTACCTTTAAGGATTTTGATTTACTAGCTCTGTGGCCTTAGGAATCAGCATTTTAATATTTACACCCAGAAGACGATAGGTATTTTATCTTGCTCAATTACAAACCCAAGGGACACTGTGGACTTGGTATCTCATTCAGAGTGCCAAAAACCCAACCTCAGTGCCGTGGGATGGCTTACGTTACCCAGACATCTGTATATCGCCACCATCACCACAGTTGCTATAAGTTACTCAATATTTCCTAGGTACCAGGCACTGTCTTCCCAATTTCTTTAGACAGTTATGACTTTGAAAATGCCTCTGCCTTCTTTCTTCTTGGTATCAAGTTCTGCATAAAAGGAGTGTGGGCCATGCCTTGCACATCACTGATCCTCAACAAACGCTAGTTTTGCTTCCCTTTCCCCGTGTCCCTTGCCATTCTAGGTTGAAATGGTGGCTTAATCATATCCGGGTCTTTATTTAACCTTGGAAAATTCATAGTTGCTCAAAGTTCAAGCCTAGGGAACTGAGACGTCATTAACTGATTTCTTAAGAGGTTTTAGTTTCCTTCAGAACACTCTGAACGCTGTCGGCTCCCTACTGGTCTCTGGAATGTACTTAATTTGTGCCTCTTTCTACTTTCTCCACAGCCCCACGTTCTGGTTGGTTGCCTCTGTGTTCTTTTAAGTGCTGAGATAAAGAGAGTTCAGCAGAGAACCTGGTGAGATTGAGTCCAAGTTGAAACCGATCCCTTTATTTCATATAAACTCGGAAACTGACATTTCTCAGTAGCATCATTAAACAGACACTGAAAGATTGGAGGTTTTAATGTATAATTATTTCATATCCACTTTATGTAACACAACTAATACATGCAGGGTCATCTGCATGATCTAAAACTGGCACATTTTAACAAATAAGAAAAAAGTGGCTGCCTAGTGGAATGAACTGGAGAAGGCAATGGCACCCCACTCCAGTACTCTTGCCTGGAAAATCCCATGGATCGAGGAGCCTGGTAGGCTGCAGTCCATGGGGTCGCTAAGAGCCGGATACAACTGAGCGACATCACTTTCACTTTTCACTTTCATGCATTGGAGAAGGAAAGGGCAACCCACTCCAGTGTTCTTGCCTGGAGAATCCCAGGAACGGGGAGCCTGGTGGGCTGCCATCTATGGGGTCGCACAGAGTCGGACACGGCTGAAGTGACTTAGTAGTAGTAGTGGAATGAACAACAGCCCAGAAGAGATTACCAACTGACCTGATGAGGACTCACTTAGGTACATAAGTCGCATAAATTAACTCAATTTGGCTCAAAGAGGAAAGGATTTTTACTGACTTATATAACACGAAAGTCAGGAGTGGTACTGGAATTAGGCAGGGTAGATTCAGGCTCTGTCCTCAAATAGCTCACGCCATCCCTCTATCTGCTGTGGTTTCCTCCATGTTGGCTCCATTCCCAGACAGGCTTTCTCTCCATGTGGGGTTGAAGCTGGCTCTCAATGACCTCAAAAAGAGAGGCAGGACGCCCTGCAGCAGAGTCACTAAAAAGACATACGTTGGATCACCAGCCCACTCATGAAGCCATCACTGTGAACAGGAAGAGAGAACACACTGACCAGACCGGGGGCTGGGCGGGCAGGGCGTGCCCGGCCCTCACAGAAGGCGAGGGGAGCCCCAGTCAAATCCCATTGGTGGGAAATCGGGCAAGAGGCCGGCAGGAAAAGACCAGCACTTACCAGTTAGACGCATTCTTTGGAAACCTTACGGAAGACACCTCTTCAAAACTAAAGAGGAAAAAGGCTCATAACTCCATGACCTAAGCATCTGGACATGAATGTGACTCAACATGGTTGGAAAGGCAGAAGAAAATGCTGCTCTGAGTAACTGCAAACCACAAAAGAGGGCTAGTAGGAGGAGGAAGCCGAAGAACCCAGGATGGGTACACAGAAACATCAACAAAAACAAACACAAAAGCATGTTAAGAAGGCTAAATTTCAAGATGGAAGATGTTTATAAACTTCTGTAGTCAGTGAAAGGCACTATACTCATGTCTAAAGCAAAAAGGTGGTCAATGATACCAGACTGATTTCTGAAGACAAATGTTTTTCTGAAGGACCTAAAGAAGGAATTCCTGAATTTCTATTTAGTCTCTTGTCTCTCTTAATTTTAGCAGAGAATAACTGATTGCCAGCCAAAGGCTGGTCTCATCTCCCAAGTAACAGAAATCAGCTTTCACTGGGGTTGGAATGCACCCAATCAGTGACTACTTTCAGCCACCTTACAGCTATGTGTGGCCATTTAACAAAATTCTAGCAAACATGAATAAGTCAATTATTTAAAGAAAGCTGGTTCAGCAGTAAGTTACCTTGCCCCTGCTACTTCTAGCTAACTGGAAGATGGAGGTGATGGATGGAGCTCCAGCAGCTTGTTGGACCTTTGAGGCTGAAAACCAAGTATGAGAACAATAGTGCAGAAAGAAAAGAAGAGCTGGATTTCTGCTCACTAGGAACCACCTGTACCTCTATTTTGTTGAAGATGCTGTGATTTTGTGTTTTCTGTTATTCACAGCCAACTGCAGGATGTAAAACAATCTTCTGATTTAAAAATGTGAATCAGCTTTGGTAAGCTAAGGAAAGAGATTCATTTGTTCAATACAGCAAATGGTGCTTTGTGACCAAGGCTCTGGTGTTTAGACCCCTGCCCTAGAAGGACTTACACAATTATGTAACGACTCCTAATTAATTAAATATCACAGCAGGGCAAGCCCTGCTAGGGTAACTAAGAGTTTGAAAGTGAGATATGATAATTAATAATCATGAATTACAGAAAGACACACAGAAGTTGGATGTGAGAAATTCATTCTAATTCTGGTTTTTCCAAAAGGGGAGATAACTTAGAAATAGTATCTTTGCATGACAAGATTCCAGGACAGATTATTTAAATAATGGACAGGGAAGATGTGGTAACTGAAATGCACGGCAGAATTACTAAAAACCGTTTGTAAAGAATTATTTTTATTTTCCTCTTCGATAAAGAAGTGTAACCCATGGCCTTTTCAGCAAGAATTTGATTGAGATGTTTCATAACATTCTGTTGGAAAAAGGTAGAAAAATTGGGCTGAGTGTTCAGATAAGTAGGTGAATTTTTAACTGATTAGGACTTATGAATTGTTCTAATCAAAAAGCAGTCATCAATCTAAAGAGAAATTTCTGCAGGCAATTCACAAGGATTCCTCTGTGGCCTCTTTGACTTTTTATCAGTGCTTTTGATGAAGCTACAGAAGGTCCACTGACAAAGCACAGAGGCAATGAGAAGTCAAGAGACCCACCGGATTATAGATTTAGGATTCAAATTATTTAAATAATGGGCACTCTCTAAGAAGATATAGCATGGATGAACATAGCATGCTGATGTGAGGTCCAGAACAAGCAAACAGAAAAGGGGAGCAGAAACTGACTTAGCAGTATCTATTTAAAAATTCAAAGTTTTATATCCCAATTTTAATAGGAACTAACATGATGCTGTGTCTACAACACATTCCAAGCTGAATTCATTGTTCAGCTGCAATATCAAAACCACACATTTAAGTAGGATTAGAGACAAAATAAAAAACTGAACAGCTAAGAGGTGAATGGACTTGAAATCATGTCATAGGAAGAAGAGCTGAAAGAACTGGGAACAGAAAGCCTAAAATGAAGCCTGAGCAACATGTGACAGCTTTCTCAAAACACTCAAAGAGATAAGTAAGAACTCGGAAGCAGAATCAGAACCAAAACCAAGGGATGAATATTCCAGGGAGACAAGCATCAGATGAGTAGGAAAGAAATCTGATACATCTGTGCAAAGGCATCATGACCAGGACACACCGGACATGGTGTGTTTCTTCGAGGGATATTCACAAGATGACATCTGTGCACAGAAGGCACAGACCCTCCCAAATCTGAGGTTCTGGGATACTTGCTTCTTTAGGTATTAGATGTAACTTGGGTTTTATCTTGTAAAGCATCTGATTTCAATCAATAAAAAGCAAAAAGCAGATTCAGTTCAGTTCAGTTCAGTCGCTCAGTCACGTCCAACTCTTTGTGACCCCACGAAGAGCAGCATGCCTGGCCTCCCTGTCCATCACCAACTCCCGGAGTTCACTCAGACTCATGTCCATCGAGTCCGTGATGCCATCCAGCCATCTCATCCTCTGTTGTCCCCTTCTCCTCCTGCCCCCAATCCCTCCCAGCATCAGGGTCTTTTCCAATGAGTCAACTCTTTGCATGAGGTGGCCAAAGTACTGGAGTTTCAGCTTTAGCATTAGTCCTTCCAAAGAAATCCCAGGGCTGATCTCCTTCAGAATGCACTGGTTGGATCTCTTTGCAGTCCAAGGGACTCTCAAGAGTCTTCTCCAACACCACAGTTCAAAAGCATCAATTCTTCAGCGCTCAGCCTTCTTCACAGTCCAACTCTCACATCCATACATGACCACAGGAAAAACCATAGCCTTGACTAGATGGACCTTAGTCGGCAAAGTAATGTCTCTGCTTTTCAATATGCTATCTAGGTTGGTCATAACTTTTTCTTCCAAGGAGTAAGCGTGTTTTAATTTCATGGCTGCAGTCACCATCTGCAGTGATTTTGGAGCCATAGAAAATAAAGTCTGCCACTTTTTCCACTGTTTCCCCATCTATTTCCCATGAAGTGATGGGACCAGATGCCATGATCTTCGTTTTCTGAATGTTGAGCTTTAAGCCAACTTTTTCACTCTCCGCTTTCACTTTCATCAAGAGGCTTTTTCGTTCCTCTTCACTTTCTGCCATAAGGGTGGTGTCATCTGCATATCTGAGGTTATTGATATTTCTCCCGGCATTCTTGATTCCAGTTTGTGTTTCTTCCAGTCCAGCGTTTCTCATGATGTACTCTGCATATAAGTTAAATAAGCAGGGTGATAATATACAGCCTTGATGTACTCCTTTTCCATACTAAAAAAGAAAACACAACCTGATTTCTGTGAAAACCAACCATGAAATTCAGGTCATGACTGAAACCTCATTTAAATGTGTTAGAATCTGATTATATGAAATACTAATCATTCATCCACATCAGAAAGGATCAGTCCTACAGATCTGTGCATTTTTGGCACCATGCTTTTATTTTTTTTCAAAGAACTTGCTCAAAAGCCATGGTTCCAAAGAATCCTATTTCAATGAAGCAAAGGAAAGCAGTCCCTACCTATGATCAGCCATGATCTGAGCTTGTTACAGCAAATGATATGAAACCTGAGGACTGGTTCACCCAGTACCTAGCAGTTCTGATGGTGCACAAGCATACATGGCAGTAGTGGATGCAACTGAAGCTGAGAGTCGCCTGGGGGATGATTACAAACTTAGAGAGAAGAAGCATCCAAAGCAAAGGGAGGATGGACAGAGGCTGGAGACAACTTAGAATCATTAAAGAGAAAATGCAGAGTGATAGAGGTGGGGAGATGGATGAGAGAGGGAAAGACTCTGGAAGTCCATCTTGCCTGAAGAAAGAATACATGCTGGTCATCCCTCTATTATTAGGGATCCTAAGAAATTAACATAGATTTGGTGATTCAGACACCGGTTATTTGGTGACCTCTCTAACAGATGACATCAACATCTTTTTGTATCTCCACCAGAAAGTCCAAGCAAGAGACAAAATCAAATCACAGAATTTTGTCAATGCCTGGAATGACTCTATTTTTTTGCATTGGAAAGCACCAAAAAGCATCGCTAAGTGGAAAAAAAAAAAAAAAAATCCTCTCATTTTGCAAGTGTAAATCTAAACTAAATGAGTGGCCCTACAGTCAAACAATACTACTTTCCTAACAGAAAATAAAGAAAAATTCCAAAGGCAAGTTTGTAGGAGAAAAAAATGCCTTTACTGTTCAGATCAAAGCCATCAACTTATGCAGCCATCATGAGAACACACTCTCCAAGTTTCTAAAGCAGCCAGTAAGCTGAATCATTGCAGATTAAATAAACATGCTGAGTTGAATCAAAAAGTAAATAAAAGGCCTCTTCTGACATAAGTTTGTATTTACAGCAATCCTGTGACTAAAGGCAACTTAATTTTGAATCATCAAAACAAAACAAGACAAAATAAGGTTCCTCAAGTTTACATTAATGACACAATGTATTCAGAAACCCAGGGTCTGACAAAACTCACAAAAACACTCAGCTGATAAATCATAAAGTGTCTTTAGCACAAATGGAATTTCTTTTAAGGTGAAGCCTATTTTCAGACTAATCCTAAGTATTGATGAAAAAAATTATCCATATCATCATATAACACTAGTGATCATGACAAACATTAATGATAATTCACTGATGTTTAAGAAATTCAGTGTCATACAAATGAAAATATCTGATTATTTCACAATCAAATACTGTAGTGGAGTTAATATATACCTTCAAATAAAATTAATTCACATCATATTCCAATATGTAGGGAACAATTGGATTATCTTACCCCTCAATGTTCAACTACTTTTTTTAAGTTTCAAATAACAAGAAGAAGAAGAAAACAAAATCAGCCCTTGAGCAGAACACTCTCAGAAGTCTGTTGCAGACGTTCAGATCAAGAAAATTGCCTTACTGCCCCCTGGAGATGCAAAGATGATAAAGAAGACACTATCAACTGGACTCAACAGGATTTAGGAAGTGAGGAAGTAGAAAACCCTGGTTCCTAACGGGAGATGGTATGCCTGAGTCCTTAGAAACTCAGATTCTGGAGTTAGCAATGTCTTCTTGAGTGTAACTGAACATTAAGTCATTGAGGAGTTATACTGAGGAAATAATAATATTAGATGGGCAGAAATAATAGTAAGGAAAACGAATACAAACCCAGGTATACAAAGCCAGGATGTGGTCTATGCAATAGTCCAAGCAAAAGAGGCTAAGCATCTAATTGAGACACTGGTGGTTAATACAGAAAGGAGGGGACAGACACAGAAGCAATGTCTGCAAACTCCCACACTGGTGGCTCTGATGCCATAGCAGTACCAGACACATAGACTGTCCTAGGTACTATCAATGAGCCTTACTTTTTTTCTCCCACAGTCAGGACAAGTCAATTGTATTGCACTTTTTCCTTACAAGTATCAAATCACAGAGACTTACTAATTTGTCAGTCTCCAGAGTGGACAACTCTTCTAGGAGCAAAGAAAAGTGAGTGAAGTCACTCAGTCGTGTCCAACTCTTTGTGACCCCATGAACTGCAGCCTACCAAGCTCCTCTGTCCATGGGATTTTCCAGGCAATCGTACTGGAGTGGGTTGCCATTTCCTTCTCCAGGGGATCTTCCCGACCCAGGGAAGAAAGTACCAGATAAATATTTACATGCATACCTGCATACCAACACTCAAAGAAACAACAGCATGAAAGCAGTCTTGAAAGTGTTCAGATATAACTGCACATATATACTAATCTGTACTCTCATACATGTTACTGTACACTTTTGAATGCTTTGAGGATTTCAAGACTCAATCCCTCAAGCTGTTTGAATGTTATTTCCAAGCAAACAACAATCCAAGTTGCTTTTAAACTAGTTCCAAGTTGTTAAGCACAGCACAACCATCTTTTCTAATTACACAATTTAGACAATGATAATGACAAAGCTTTTGCCTATAACTCCAGCAAGAATGTAAGAACAACCTTCTATCCACAGAAAATTAAATACAACTTTCAAGTTAAGACTACGGGCAATCTTCCAGAGTAGTTTTTCAAGTTTCTTGCTCCTTTGCTATGCATAACTGAAATCAAGCATTTTAGGAAAAGGTAGAAAACACATTCTCACTTTCATCTATGGGCATTTTGAAAACTGCTGGAAGACTATCCTTGCCATTCTTATGAGACGGGAGGACAGTATTGTTGACTGTATGGGGAACAGATGTTCAGGTTGTAGGTAGCCATCGGGGAGGAGGCATCTTTCCCTGCTCCTCACTGGGAGGACGGTTCTGGAGAATGTCCCGGACTTCTCTCTCTGATCCTTGTGTTTGCTCCTCAGAAGGGAGGGAGAGTAACCAAGCCCATGACTTAGAGCTGCACATTCAGGGACCGTGTTTTACCACTGGAGGATTGCAACAGCTCCAAAGTGAAAATTTCTGCAGATACTTCCTCTTTCTCTTCTCAGTCTGAGGCAAGGTGTGGCCTCCTTCTTCTTCCACTGCCTCCCATCAGTGGCTAGCAAACCTGGGTTGTGCGTTCTCCAAAGTCTGGGAGAAGGAGACCATTCACCCTCCTTCCACTCTCAAAAGCAGTTACATGCCTGGTCTCTGGGTTTGTTCCACCTGGACCCTTAACTCTGCTCTGCTTATGCTGTCTTCATTCACCCCCCTAATGGGCATCCTCAGCATTTCTGTTCTACGATTTAGATTCAGTGCAGGAGGAAAGACGACTTCACTTGAACCTCAAGCCTAAACCACATTCTCTTTAACCAAAAAGCCCAGCTTTGAATGGTTTTCAGTTCTTGCCCTAATACTGTGCCACACCATTATTCAGCTGACTGGTAATTTTCATGTATATTCTTGACACGAAAACCCCTTGGGAGAAAATGCACATGGCAAACCTAACCCTTAACCAAGAGTCTGCTCTGAAAATAGATGTTCTTAAAAATATTAAAGAGAAATGTTGATGATCAAATGAGAAAGTGATTCACAAATTGAAATGAGTGAATAACTTCATTTAGTTTGATCAATTTCTATTTTGTATTATCATCTGAGCACTAAACTCCAGTTACTTAAAAGCAGGAAATTTGTTTCATGCTTTTAATTTTGAAAAATCATGTGTATATAATTTAAGTGCATAGATATTTACATATTGAGGGGGGTTTAAATGCAGTCTTTATTTTTCTTACTTTTTTCATAGCTCTCCCACCTTTATATTTCTGTGTTAATATTATACGCAGTTAAAAGTAAACATATTACAGATGTGTTTTACAAAATGTGCACATTTTACAAAAGCAGGGTGTTACACACTTGATAAACCTAACTTTACACATGTATACATTGCTGGGCATCCACTTTTCTTTTATTAATAGTTCTTTGCCATTTACAGCAACTTCACAGCAAACATCCTGTTCTTATACGTACTAATCCATTTTTTTTCTTTTATGTCTATGGGCTAGATGCACAGCAGTGGAACTGCAAGAAATGGAGTGTTTATAATTTTAAGAGCTCCTATCAGATATACTATACAATATGCTATAATAATTCAGACATTTATCAGCAATTCATGAGATATTAATTTCCCTATACTTCAGGAAGAAGACTTCTTTCTTCATATTTGTCAGTTCAGTGGATGTGAAGTGGTATCTCACCGTAAATGTGCATTTTCCTTACTAGGAGCCCGAGTGAGCATTGTGAATATGTACCTTGATGACTGAATTAACTGACCCAAGAAATTCCATATTCATTGTCCTTTTCCCTATTGGATTGTATGTCTTTAAATTGTCAATTTGTTGTAGCTTATGGTATGTCTTTCCATTCAAAAATACAGCAATGTCTTTTCATTTATTCAGATCTTTCATGTTCTTTTAAATCAGTAAAAGTTAGTTATTTTTCACCCATATCTGTATCTTGTTAATTTTATTATAAATATTTAAATATTTGTCAATATCTTACTGGAATATTTCTTGTATTCCACTTACAGGTGCTTATGTTAAAAGAGAAAATCTTTTGTTTTTTGTATATTTATATTATACCTATACATATACTACACACATACAAATTTGTGTGTTAATTCTCAAGTTTTTAAATAAAATACCTCGGCTTTTTTATCATCAACAAGAACATTGTTACTCTCTTATATTACGCATTTTTAATTTTTGTCATAAATGTCTTGATATTAAATTTATTAGGGAAATTTAATTTTTTTCCTATGACACGGAAGAGATTAATTAATACTGGAAATTGGAAGGACTGATACTGAAGCGCCAATATTTTGGTCACCTGATGTGAACAGCTGAGTCACTGGAAAAGACGCTGATGCTGGGAAAAAGACTGAGGACAGAAGGAGAAGAGGGCATCAGAGGATGAGAAGGCTGGATGGCATCATCAATGCAAGAGGCATGAACTTGGGCAAACTCTGGGAGACGGTGAGGGACAGGGAGGCCTGGAGCGCTGCATCCATGGGGTTGCAGAGAGGTGGGCACCACTGGGTGACTGAACAACATACAGCTTTTAAATAAAATTTAGTGGCAAAACCATCTGATCTTGGTGAAATCTGGGGGCATAAAATCTAATGAAAGCTGATGACATCCTCACTTATTCTGTTTCTATATTTTTCTGAAATTTTTTCGTAATACAAACTTTCTAAACTTTGAGAATGTGTTCTAATTATTGGGTGTGGTACAAAATTTACTTACGAAACTCACTTAACATTTTTCTATGCTTAGTATCAGGAAGCAAATCATATTCAATTGTTTTGCTAGTGATCTTCTATTAAGAAGATTAAAGCTGTCAAATGAATTTCCATGTCTGTCCATCCCTGTGCCCACCCCATCCCCCAAAGCACATACCACAAACTTCAAACATTTAATCTAAGAGAATCCTCATCACTTTCTGCTTTGGATAAAAAGGACTCTCTCCTCTTTATCCAAAACTAACTCCCTTGACTGTTTCCAAGAACCTATCTAATTACCATTCAGCATTGTAAATGCATTCCATGCTTCTCATCTACATTCAAGTAGGTACAGACTAACATAGCTTTGAAATTAATTGTACAATGTGAGTGCCCAATATGTGCAGAGAGATAAATTATAAGAGCTAATTTATAATTTCTCTCTTCTCTATCAAAAGAGGTATCAGAACATGAACTGAGAGAGACTGAGAGCAGTCTTCTCCTTTGGGGAATGTGTGCAGATCTTATAATCACTCAGGGAATCCCCCTTCAGAAAGGAAGGAAGAGGCATTTGAGGTCGTTGAGCATGATCTCCTTTAGAAAACTGGGCAAAGAGTCACCCTGTCCAGGGAAGAATGGGGTGTGCCAGGCCCATCTGCCTGCACTGACTTTATTTCAGTACCAATAGGCCTTGATGGTCTTTTCATGAATCAGCTTGCTCATTATATTTCTTTTTTCTTTGAAGATGCAAACAATTCCTTTCAGTGAAGGAACTGTAATTTATTTAACCATATTCTTGGTGTTCTGAAGCTTTAAAATAGAAACCTGTTTTATCTGTGGTGGGAGAGAAAAAGAAACAGAAATGGATTAGCAAAGTAGGACGCCATCAGTGCCCCTCCCTGACAGTCACACCATATAGGACTCCCTGCGGGTCAGAGAGAACCGTGGCAGGAGACAGCGTTCACCCAGCTCAGCCTGCAAGCAGATGGACTCCCTGTACTGGACCGTGTGAGTCCTTGACATTTCTGTATAACTGAAAGGCAGAGCAAAGCACTGGGAGAGAGATACCAAGGCATCTGCTAAAAAGGCAGGTAGATGCTTAAATAACTTCCATATTAAATCTAAAGTTTGAAGAATGTTTTCAAGCATTATTCTCTCCACAGATAAACTTAATAAATAAGTTTAAACCTGCTGTTTATATTTTATTGCATCATTATCTCTTTGCGTCTGCTTTATCTACTACCAGATAACTCAAAAGATACTTAATGAATATAAACTATGGAATTTAATTATCTTTCATAGTCTCTATTTGCATTAGTGTCTCTACAGCATGTGACATGTGGCTCGGCTAAAACAACAGTAAAGGGGGTTGAATTTTCTATCCTGCTTGAAATGCTCCTTTCTCAGTCCCACTAATCCTTTATCCTTAAGTTCCTCCAGCTTCTCTGGTTATTTGTCTCTTCCCTAGTCTTGCTTGCTCCCCATCTTAAAACTCTCACTTCCATAATGTGACTACCTGTGATTTACATATAATAAATATGTATATACATACTATAGCCTTCTGTATAAAGATATAGAAAGACTGACAATAAAGGGATAGAAAAAAATCTGTATCACAAAACTGTCAAGCAAAAGAAAGTTGTACAGCCATAAAGAAGAGATTAAACAAAGTATACTATTAAGCAAATATAGTACTAGAGGCAAGAGATGTATTTCCAAGTGATAAAACCTTATTTCAGCTGAAGGATATAAAAGTCTGAATTAATCTGTATCTAATACACAAGCATTAAAATTTGTAAAGAAAAAAAAAACAGAAGAATTCAACAAATGTGTGATGATAGTGTGAAAATATACTTTTCCTAGTAACTGAAAGAACAAGCAAACAAAAAAAGCACTAACACGTAGAAGAGGTGAACACAATGACTGACAAACGACCTAACTGACATTTATAGAACACTGTACTCAGCATTTCAGAGTATGCATTCCTACGCAGAGTCTTTTCCACTACCGTGGAACATTTACCAAAATAGAAAATTTGCTAGACTGTAAGGCAAGTCTTCACAAATTTCAAAGGATTGAAATAATACCAAGAATGTTTTCTGACTTCAGCGGGATTAAGCTAAAATCAGTAACAGAAGGCTAGAAAACTTCCAAATTTGTAAAAAATCAAGCAATATGTTTCTGAATAACCCACGGGTCAAACTAGAAAACACACATCTCACAACTATAATTGTAGAGCATGGGAAGCCAGACACAATGGCGCACACGCCATACGGCAGTTTCAATCTTGCAAGGGTCCCAAACATCTCTAGTGAGAGAGACCAAAATAACAGCTACCTTTTCCAGGAGGATTATTCTAAGAGAGGCTTCTAGGATGGTGGTGATTTTCTAGGTCATGATCTTTGTGTGGTACATGAGTGTATCACTTTGTAAAATCTCACTGAGCTATACACAGACTTAATGTGTACATCTTACTATAGCTCAATACCACTGTTTACCAACAAAAAGCAATTCACTTTTTTAATGTAACTTCTCTTTAATACCAGTTCCTGTCTTCCCTCATTCACTAGCATGGTTTCTGTTATTTCCTCTAGGTCTTTGTCCTGCAATTCGACCTCTAATTCAGTATCAGCCCTGAATATTCAAATTCCCTTCCATTGACTGTGTCATTCATCCCAATTATAACAGGTTTAAAACTGAATTCCACTAGAAAGATTATTATTTTACCTTTCCAAAGGTACCATCATTTGCCCAGTTACAGAGGCTTACAATCCAGTTACCTTTAAAATTTTCCTCTTTTCAAGTGCCTGAAGATATTTCCTTTAAAGCAGGGGTCCCCAACCTCCAAGATCTAACGTCTGATGATCTGAGTTGGAACTGATGTCATAATAATAGAAATAAAGTACACAATAAATGCAATGCGCTTGAATCACCCAAAACCATTCCCCCAACCCTAGTATGTGGAAAAATTGTCTTCCACAAAACTGGTCCTGGTACCAAAAAGGCTGGGGATCGCTTCCTTAGATTATATCTTGCATACCTCCATCATTTCCATCTTCACTGATCTGAGAAAGGACCCATATCTTTGGAGAATGCCAGTTAACCTCGATTCAGCCTTTGTCATTTCCTGCTAAGGCAGCTGGAACAGTCTCCCCACTGACCTCAACTTTTAGCCTATCCTTCCAAAGCTTCCTTCCCATGGGCTGCTGCATGAATTTCCTAAAGTGTTGCTTTGATCACTGTTTCTCATCTTTAAAGCCTTTGTATTATTTTCCATCAGCTAAGAGAAAATGAAAACATTTAGGCCTGCTATATAAAGTTTTATAAGAATCAGGCCTCAATCTGTTTTTCCAGTTTGCCTATAACTACCATTATTAAAGCAATCTACTAGTTCTCTCTCTGTGATCTTCCTCATGCTAATGCTCCAGACTGGCATGTCCTTCCCATTTCTCTCCAACTCTTTAAATCACAGTCATCACTGAAGGCCACTGTACCACAAAAGACCTAAGACTGTGATCACACAGACAGGTGGAAATCCCAGCTTTCCCAGCTTTGCCATTTACTGGCACTGAGAGTCTGGGTCAATTGCTTCAGCTCATGTTGTCCAGAAATAAGTAAATAAGTATCAGGTACTTTTTATCTGCCAGACACTGTACTAGGCTTAAGGAAATAAACATGAAAAAAAGCAGATAAATCCATCCCTGTTCCCATAGAGCTTTCAGTCCAACGAAATAGAAGACATTGTAAAATCACAGAATATCCACTTTGCACAGCTGTTAGGACTAGAGAGAATATATGCAAAACACACAGTAGACAAGTTAATAATTCCCTGGTAGCTCAGACGGTAAAGAATCTGCCTGCAATGCAAGGAACCCAGGTTCAATCTCTGGATCAGGAATATCCCCTGGAGAAGGACATGGCAACCCACTCCAGTATTCTTGCCTGGAGAATCCCATGGACAGAGGAGCCTGGTGGGCTACAACTAACACTTCCAGTTTAGATGGAGAAAAAACAGTAATAATGGACAAACTGGTCAATATGACAGATATTTTGCCACTTTAAAACACTGCTTGTAGAGGGGCCTTAGCTGCAGCTGCCTTGAAAACCAGTCAAATATGCACCTCCTGTGAGATGTCCTTACACATCTCCCCATTTCCTCTAAAAGACAGATGACCCCCTTGTTAATCTACAAAGAGTCCTCATTCTTTGAACTCTTCTTTTTCTGTCTTGACCATATATCTGGCAACTGAGCATGTACTTTTTGGAGTTATGTGAGTCAGTTATATTGCCATTAAATGTTGCAAACATTTTATCTCCATCATTAATACATCTAAGCATTTCACCAGTTGTGGACTGTTTTAAAAGTTCTCTGTCGACTAGAACTCCCAGCACATGCTAAGTATTTGTTGATTTAATGAGTCTGGCCCTATGAGTCTGAATCTCAGTGGAGCACTTGAAATGATTCCAGAGGTTTTTTCCTCCCACACAGAAAACCAATCTGGCCAAGAAAAGTAGGAAGTTGGAAACATCATTTCTCACCCTCTTTGTGAGTTTTTCCCATCCATGTTCCGCTCTAGCCTGCCAAGATGTTTCAAATCCCTAGGAGCCCAGGAAAAGGCCAGTTTTTGGCAGCTGACAAGAGAGAGACGACACACTGATGAAGAAGAGGAAAAAATTGTTGAAAGAGGCAGAGCCAGAATTCCTTAAAAAAAGAAAAAAAGAAAACTTTTTTTAAATTGAATTTCAAAAAGGAGCCTTGATTCTTGAAGTATGTTTACTTCCCCTCCAGCTTGGGAGATTTTCCAAAGGAAGCTAAAACCAAAATACTTCCCACTAGGAATAGTTGAGATTGGCTTGCAAAGTTTGGAATTCTGCTAACTCACTGGGTCCTAGATTGTGAAAAGCAGTCACAAAGACTATCATTTCAGTGTTCCCCTAAGAAGTAATTTCCAGGTTTCAAAGCCTTAAAATGTTCCAAGACATTAAGTTATACATAAGTAATATTTTATGAATACTAGTATTCAAGAATTAAAAACAAGGATTTTGTTTCCTGTCAAAACAAAAGGCTATTTGGTGAGAAATCTTTTCCAATCCATAATACTGGGAGAGAGGAAAGGATATTAAATCTAAAAACTATGTGCCTGGTTTATAAGCAGCAATGTTTATAGTAATCTGTCCTATTATATTGCTCTCAACACATCTGAAACCACTGTTTTAAAATATTGTTGGAAAACAGCCACCCATACCTACCCATGCAGGTAGTACAGTGGTGAAGAACCTGCCTGCAATTGCACGAGATGCGAGAGATGTGAGTTCGATCCCTGGATTGGGAAGCTCCCTTGTAGTTGGAAATGGGAACCCACTCCAGTATTCCTGCCTGGAAAATTCCACGGACAGAGGTACCTGGTGGGCTACAGTCCACGGGGTCGCAAAGAGCCAGACACAACTGAGCATGCCCACACACCTATCCATGTGAACCAACCCACCGTGAACCAACTAATAAATGACTATTAACATCAACCTTCAAACTGGATTGATCAACCGTATTTTGTTCCCTGTTTCTAACAAATTTCACAGAAATTTTCTGAACAGGAGTGACTTGCAAGGTACTATGTTAGCTTCTGTGGGGACAGAAAAGTGCCTGACAGCCTTAGCCCTTTAGCATCATAACGTGGTCCAGGAAATGGAAATCTTCAGCCATAACAAACAGAAAACCAACCCAGAGAAGCGTTTGGAAAACACAGTAATAAAAGTGCATATACTGTGCTATGGGAAAAGAAATGTATAGATACGTATAGAAGTGAATAGAAAGTCTAAATTCATCTGGGGAAATCCAGGAAGGCTTCTTGGAGAAACGACATATGATCAGTTAATAAGTACACATGCTTTGGGATTGCGGGGGGTGAGGTGTGGGGTGGGGTGGTAGAGAATGCTTTCCAGACAGAAGGAACAGTTGAAGTAAAAGCTTAAAAAAAGAGTATTTTCTAAGTGGGTGTGGGTATATATGTTATTGGTGGCAGTGCACAGTGGCGAGTGTAGGGGAAGCTTCAATTAGAAAGGCCAGTCTCATACAGAGTGTCAATCAGGAATTCTAAGAGCAGGAAGGTACTGGCACATAACACACTTATGGACTCAGGCTGAACCTAGTGCAACAGTAGAATGTAAGGGGGCAGGTACAGATTTGGACTCAAAAGAGAAAATGAGATGCACTTCTAGAAGGGTAATGGCAGCTGCCACCTTCCAGGGCCAAACCTAAAGAGAGGCAGGAAGAGGTCAGGACCACAGATCCAGAGTGTGCAATGGGGGAACGGAGCATCGGTCGTGTCCTTGTGCAGGAGGGTCCCAAGGGGCAATGCAGACAGTGTTATGACCCTGGGCCAAGATGCAGTGACTCTAAAGTCATATATACCACCATTTGGAAAAGCCGATGGTTTTCTTGTCTACATAATGCAAAACAACTGGTCACATTAAAATGTTCTGGCTATGGTTCTTTCAGAATTTTATGGACCTGGCCCTTCTTTTACATGGTTTCAGGGGTAACATAGCAGATGTGATGGGACACACGTTTTGGTTTTAACAACATGCTTTCTTCTTAGGAGTGGCTCACTACTGCCTATTTTAAGTTCTACGAATATCTGAAGCCTTTCTGGTATTCATGTTTTGTAAACTACTAACACTTCTCATAAACCTTATAATTAATGAGCCATTTAGTGATTGTTTTTAGTATACTTGGCAAATGAAGACACGATAGTTAACAAATACAGGGAGAGACTGAAAGTTAGGAAACAACTTGGAAACCAACACTTTTATTTTCTTCTACCTAATTTTGTTTTATCTCTATCCTGTCAAAGAATTTTCTTTGGCAATTTATTTTAGAGAGATATTGATTTTAAATTTATGCCAATGCCCACCTCCTAGTACTCCTTTATCACTTCCCAACCTTCTTTCATTCCACCTCCAAGTTCTTTCATGGTTTCATGATGCAATCAGTAATGGACTTGTACACAAGGCCCTCTCTGAGGACACATTTCGACAGAGGAATGGGGCAGGGATTATTTTATCAAGGGTGGTCTGATTTCCTTGTAATACTACCCTAAACACTCACTTATTTTCCTGCCAGAATTCCTAGATAAAGAGAAAAATATATAAATAGAAGAGCAGAGATGAGAGCATGCGAGGAGAGAAAGACCAACAAGGATGCCCCAGAAAGACCAGCCTACAAAACGACCTGCTGAAAGAATATATGTGGATCAGAGCAAGTCCAAGAAACAGCAAAAAGTTGAAGTGCTAGTCTTCAGTCTAGTCCTGTTTGGTAGTGAACACTGAGGCTGTGGTAACAGGCTGTGATGGCTAGAAAAAGATGCTGGGCCTTTGCCTGAAGACTATTTGCTACTGCTACAAGATTTGAACCATCTTTTTCCCAGTTTTATTGAGGTATAATTGAAATAACACATGGTGTTAGTTTAAAGTATACACATGATGATTTGCTGATACATATATAATTATGAAAATGATTTCCACGATAGTTAAAAAGTGGCTAATAAAGGATGGACTATCCATCAATGGTACATTATCAATTCTGAAAAATAAATTTAACAGAGTTTTTATAGCATTCAAATATGTGAACAGTATCAAAATAATTGAATGAAGCAGGATACAAAATTGAGGCGGGTGGGGGTGGGGGGAGATCTATGCCTGGAGATAAGAAATACAAATCTGTCTAAGGTAATCCTTATATTCCTGACTCAAAAGAACACTGACATAAGAAACTCTGGAGGAGATCAAGGTTTGGGGAGTAGGACTGGGTGTGGAGAAGGACACAGTGAAAGAGAAATCATTCACAATGTGTGAAGAGATCATGAGTTTTTAATTTTTGCTGCCAACCCTGGTCAAATGCCTCTCCTCTGTGAGTCCATAATTCTCTATCACAGCATATATCACATCAATCTGGAACTGCTCGTTCACTTTATTTGGTTTACGGAATCTATTTTTTAAATTAGAAACACAGTAATTTGTATTTGAATACTTAAAATGGGCCAGTTATGCTGTACCAGGCACTTGACATGCATTTATTCATCTAAAGATCAACAAACGAGATAACTGCCTTGATTACCCCAATTCATTCAGGAGGAAAAAGTTAAGAAAGCTGCCCAAAGGCAATCAAGCTTGAAAGGGGTAGAGCCAAGACTGGAACCCGAGGGGATGTAGTTCTGCCCTCTCAGCCTCTTCACTCTGAGAGCTTTTCAGATACTGTTGATGACACAACATCTAGTCTTCAGATTCACTTGTCATTTACTTCACTTCACTGAAGGGAAATATCTATCACAGACTCTAGGAACTTGGCCTCCAGATTGGAACAAATCCCTCTTTCCATGCTGATAATTAATAACACAGATGTTTCATATCTTTATAGTCATCCTTCCCCCTTAAAAAAAAAAAGGTGTGGGTTAACAGAGGTAAGAACTTGAGTTTTCGCCTCAGCCCTGTCATTTGCAGCGTGACCTTGGCATCCCAGCCCTCTCATGATGAAGCCATTGGGACTAGAATGTCTAACATCCTCCAGTTCTGTAGGTCTGGGGTTTTATCCCGTTCACCTTACCTTCATCCTCATGAAATGCCTTTGTATTATAGGAAACATTTAATCCAAATTTCTTGAATGGACAAACTTAAGAATCCACACATTAAAATCTCAGAAGAGAAGAGGACAACTAGCCCATCAAATTCTTATTGTCCCAGGGGGAAAAAAAAAAAAATCAAAAAAAGATCCAGCTATCTTCTTCCATCCACTAGTTCTTGCTAATTCCAGGTTTCTGATTTCAGCTGCCTTTATTGGACATCCAAAAGCTGGTGATTCACTACATAGTTTAGCATTTACTTTGTAGACTCAAAACAGACTTCTGCTGGGCCCCTCTCTGCAGCTTTCATGTGCCCTAAATCCAGCCCACCCCCAGGACAGCTATTAGGTCGACCATCTGTTTTTAAGTGCTGATGCATACCCGTCCCTGGGCCATATCTCCAGAGTGAGACAAATGTTTGTTAAAAGGCAGAAGCAACTGCTTACATTTCACTTCTTCAAAGCACTGCCTACAACACTTTTGCTCCCACCTAGTAGTGCTTCCTCAAAATACCCTCTCTGTGCTATAGTAGGACTTTAAAGAAGCAGTTTCTGCAAGTCTCTTCACTTCCTATAGTAGCACATTCCTGACATTTAGATTTAGGAGGCTCCCAATTCGCCCCCACCCCATGCCAAACAAAACACATGGTTGAAATCTAATTTCTTACTCTCGGAAAATAAAAAGTATGCAATTTTATAAAAATGTCATGGCAAGCATTCTCAATTACATGGTTAATATCCAGTCACAGACTCCAAGCATATACTTTTTTCTTATATAAAAGTGTATATGTTTGCAACCTAAAAGCATCCAGTCATTAAAATTTTATAACTGGGCTAAAAGTTTCTGGTCAATTTAATCCCATCATTTTAATTTAGAAACACAAGTAATGAGAGCCTCGTGGCAAGCTTCAAAGAATAAACAGAATTTCCAGACTGTAAAAGGAGCTAGAAATGATTCAGTCCATCATTTTCTTTCACTCAGTGGGGATTTCAGATGCTCAAGAAAAATTTTTTAATGTATGTGATATGTAAGTCAATGATATACAAGTAGTTATAAAAATTAAGCAAAATGTACTTAAAACTGAGAAACTAAAATATGCATAAAAACCTTATGCAATTAAACATTTTATGTATATAAAAGGCAAATAATTAAAAATAATTACTTCTAAATACATTTTGAGAGTGCCTAAGGTGATAGGATACAGCCCTGGAAAACAAGAGTTCAATGTTATAATTTTATAAGAGATCACATGCAAAGAGGGAGAGAGGGGACAGACACAAAATAAGATACAGGGAATGAAGCATCAAATTTAAAATTAAAGCAAGGGTAAGAGTCCCTCCAAACCCTAAATTCTAGAGCAGACAATGCACCAAAATGAAGGGCCACAGCTGCTGAAGTGGGCGTGCTGGTGGAACCCTGATAAATCTGGAGGTTGGGTGCGGAAGGCAGGTGTGTGGGATGTTTGAGTGACAGGTCTAAGGAAGAGAGGAAACAGCAGTCCCCTCCAGTGGTGTCCTAGATGAGTCTCATTTGGGATTATGACTTTGAGCACATCAGATAGACCGACGGGAGAAGCCTTCACGGGGCCACTTTCAAGGGGCCTGAAAGGCCTCCAGGAGACAACAGACTGAAGTTCCATTAACTGCTGAGCTTCAGATAAATGTAGAAAGTTGCTTTCAGGAAGGCAAATGACACCCTTTGCAGCATATTCTCTACGAAAAGAAAAGCAACAGTCAACTAATAGCTTTTCAGTTCAGTTGTGTCTGACTCCTTGATACCCGGTGGACTGCAGCATTCCACGCTTGCCTGTCCATCACCAACTCCCACAGCTTACTCAGACTCAGGTCCATCGAGTTGGTGATGCCATCCAACCATCTCATCCTCTGTCATCCCCTTCTCCTCCTACCCTCAATCTTTCCCAGCGTCAGGGCCTTTTCAAATGAGTCAGTTCTTTGCATCAGGTGGCCAAACGATTGGAGATTCAGCTTCTGCATCAGTCCTTCCAATGAATATTCGGGACTGATTTCCTTTAGGATGGACTGGTTGGATCTCCTTGCAGTCCAAGGGATTCTCAAGAGTCTTCTCCAACACCACAGTCCAAAAGCATCTTCAGTGCTCAGCTTTTTTTATAGTACAACTCTCACATCCATGCATGACTACTGGAAAAAAAATAAAAACAAACATAGCCTTGACTAGATGGGCCTTTGTTGGCAAAGTAATGTCTCTGCTTTTTAATATGCTGTCTAGGTTGGTTATAACTTTCCTTCCAAGGAGCAAGTGTCTTTTAATTTCATGGTTACAGTCACCACCTGCAGTGATTTTGGAGCCCCAAAAATAAAGTTTCTCACAGTTTCCATTGTTTCCCCATCTATTTGCCATGAAGTGATGGGACCATGATCTTAGTTTTCTGAATGTTGAGTTTTAAGCCAACTTTTTCACTCTCCTCTTTACTTTCATCAAGAGGCTCTTTAGTTCTTCTTTGCTTTCTGCCATAAGGATGGTATCATCTGCATATCTGAGATTATCGACATTTCTCCTAGCAATCTTGATTCCAGCCTGTGCTTCATCCAGCCCAGCATTTCACATGACGTACTCTGATTATAGGTTAAATAAGCAAGGTACAATATACAGCCTTGATGTACTTCTTTCCTGATTTGGAACCAGTCTGTAGCTCCATGTCCAGTTCTAACTATTGCTTCCTGACCTGCATACAGATTTCTCAGGAGGCAGGGCAGGTGGTCTGGTATTCCCATCTCTCGAACAATTTTCCACAGTTTGTTGTGATCTACACAGTCAAAGGCTTTGGCATAGTCAATAAAGCAGATGTTTTTCTGGAACTCTCTTGCTTTTTCGATGATCCAACGGATGTTGGCAATTTGATCTCTGGTTCCTCGCCTTTTCTAAATCCAGTTTGAACATTTGGAAGTTCATGGTTCACATATTGTTGAAGCCTGGCTTGGAGATTTTTGAGCATTACTTTACTAGTGTGTGAGATGAGTGCAATTGTGTGGTAGTTTGAACATTCTTTGGCATTTCCTTTCTTTAGGATTGGAATGAAAACTGACCTTTTCCAGTCCTGTGGCCACTGCTGAGTTCTCCAAATTTGCTGGCATGTTGAGTGCAGCATTTTCACAGCATCATCTTTTAGGATTTGAAATAGCTCAACTGGAAATCCATCACCACTACTAGCTTTGTTCATAGTGATGCTTCCTAAGGCCCATTTGATTTCGCATTCCAGGATATCTGGCTCTAGGTGAGTGATCACACCATTGTGGTTATCTGGGTCATGAAGATCTTTTTTTATAGTTCTTCTGTATATTCTTGCTACCTCTTCTTAATATCTTCTGCTTCTGTTAGATCCATACCATTTCTGTCCTTTATTGAGCCCATCTTTGCATGAAATGTTCCCTTGGTATTTTTTATTTTCTTGAAGAGATCTCTAGTCTTTCCCATTTTATTGTTTTCCTCTATTTCTATGCATTGATCACTGAGGAGGCTTTCTTATCTCTCCTTGCTATTCTTTGGAACTCTGCATTCAAATGGGTATATCTTTCCTTTGCTCCTTTGCCTTCAGCTTCTCTTCTTTTCTCAGCTATTTGTAAGGCCTCTTCAGACAGCTATTTTGCCTTTTTGCATTTCTTTTTCTTGGAGATTGGTTTTGATCACTGCCTCCTGTACAGTGCCACAACTGTCCATCCACAGTCCTTTAAGGCACTCTATCAGATCTAATCCCTTGAATCTATTTGTCACTTCCACTGTATAATCATAAGGGATTTGATTAAGGTCATACCTGAACAGTTTAGTTATTTTCCCTACTTTCTTCAATTTAAGTCTAAATTTGGCAATAAAGAATTCATGATCTGAGTCAGCTCCCGGTCTTGTTTTTGTTGACTGTATAGAGCTTCTCCATCTTTGGCTGCAAAGAATATAATCAATCTGATTTCAGTTTTGACCATCTGGTGATGTCCATTTGTAGAGTCTTCTCTTGTGTTGTTGGAAAAGGGTGTTTGCTATGACCAGTGCATTCTCTTGGCAAAACTGTTAGCCTTTGACCTTCTTTGTTTTGTACTCTAAGGCCAAATTTGCCTATTACTCCAGGTATCTCTCGACTTCCTACTTTTGCATTCCAATCCCCTATGATGAAAAGGACATCTTTTTTGGGTGTTAGTTCTAGAAGGTCTTGTAGGTCTTCACAGAACTATTCAACTTCAGCTTCTTTAGCATTACTGGTTGGGGCACGGACTTGGATTTCTGTGATATTGAACGGTTTGCCTTCTGTCATTTTTGAGATTGCACCCAAATACTGCATTTCAGACTCTCTTGTTGACTGTGAAGGCTACTTCATTTCTTCTAAAGGATTCCTGCCCACAGCAGTAGATATAATGGTCATCTGAGTTAAATTCAGCCATTCCAGTCCATTTTAGTTCACTGTTCCTAAAATGTTGATGTTCACTCTTGCCATCTCCTATTTGATCTCTTCCAATTTACCTTGATTCATGGACCTAACATTTTAGGACCTAACCTAACATTCCAGGTTCCTTTGCAATATTACTCTTTACAGCATCAGACTTACTTCCATCACCAGTCACATCCACAACTGGGTGTTGTTTTCACTTTGGCTCCATCTCTTCATTTCTCCACTCTTCTCCAGTAGCATATTGGGCACCTACCGACCTGGGAAGTTCATCTTTCAGTGTCTTATCTTTTTTGCCTTTTCGTACGGTTCAAGGTGTTCTCAAGGCAAGAATGCTGAAGTGGTTTGCCATTCCCTTCTCAAGTGGACCACGTTTTGTCAGATCTCTCCACCATGACCCGTCTGTCTTGGTGGTCCTACACAGCTGCACTCGGTGCCCCCTACCCTGCAACAGGTCACCGCCAATCCACACCTCAGCCAGAGACTCCTAGACACATGGAAAAGTCTGGGTCAGGCTCTGGTGGGGGCACTGCTCCTGTCTTCTGGGTCCTGGTACACACGAGGTTTTGCTTGTGCCCTCCAAAATTCTGTTTCCCCGGTCCTGTGTAAGTTCTGCCAGCTCTGTGGTGGGGTTAATGATGACCTCCTCCCAGAGAACTTATGCCATTCCCAGGTCTGTGCACCTAGAGCCCCTGCCAGAAGCTACTAACCAGTAACAAAAACTGACTGTCTATACAGTCCACGAAATTCTCCAGGCCAGAATACTAGAGTGGGTAGCCTTTCCCTTCTCTGGGGGATCTTCCCAACTCAGGAATCTAACCCAGGTCTCCCACACTGCAGGTGGATTCTTTATCAGCTGAGCCACAAGGGAAGACTGTCACAAGGGGTAAAGTGATTATGAGTACCACAAAGATGTCTGGTACTTCAACTGATAGGTAGCTGAGCCTGAACACATGTTTGCATCCTAGCATAACAAAGGGTTTCCAAGAACAAGACAAGACTAGTTTCACTGATCGCCTGAATCCAAGCAACACTGACTGGGGCCTGTCATACAGTCTGAATCTAACAGAAAAGGGCCTTTCTGCCTTACTCCACCACAGATTACCAGGAAATTGTGATACCTTTAGAACACAAGGATCACCAAAAGGGGATTGTGCCTGGAAAAAAAAAGCTGATGCAAGGCCTCTTTGAGCCCAAAACAGAGTAGAAAGCTAGTAAAGAAATGATGCCCACGTGATTTCACTGCATCCGGAAATACCTGAAGATAATGCTCAGGGCAATGGAGTTTCTGCTTTAATGGATCTAAGTATTAAACCAACAAAATCTAGATGTGCAGTGACCTTATTTCTCTGGTGAGTCTGGAGAGACATTAGTTACAGGCAATGCTTTAACGTGGTCTAACTATTAGCCACTAATAAATAACAAAAGGGAAGCTACCATCATATACCCTTTGTGTCTCTGCCCATCTCCCTTCTAGCTCCCCTATGCCAAACAGGAGGAGGTGCTCATCAGGTTGGTCAGAAACAGAGGTACTGATGGGTCATGGTGCCTCTTGGGCAGGATGGCCATGCCTCACAAGGCAAGGACCTATGAATCATGCCCTCCTCAAACTCCTCTTGCTCTCCCTTGTAGCAGAATTGAAGAGCTGAGCTGGAACATCCATTTGGTGGCCTGTGTCCACCTTCACTCCCAGATGTCACACAGCCCCATCCAGGGCTGTTCCATCTCTCTCTGTCCC
The DNA here is from genome assembly GCF_023091745.1 of Budorcas taxicolor. Taxonomy (NCBI): domain Eukaryota; kingdom Metazoa; phylum Chordata; class Mammalia; order Artiodactyla; family Bovidae; genus Budorcas; species Budorcas taxicolor. Next base: position 27,421,007 of record NC_068913.1, on the reverse strand, counting down.
ATGGCACATCTAAACATATGAGTCCCAAGTTTTGGAAGGGAGTAGAAGGGTGGATGGAAGAGGAAGTTTAACTTGAACCTCTCAACTAAGTCATACTGTCATAGAGAGTGAAGTAAGTCAGAAAGAAAGAAAGACAAATGTCATACATTAAGGCATATATGTGGAATCTGAAAAAAAAAAAGGTATAGACAACCTTATTCATAAAGCAGAAATAGAGAAACAGATGTAAAGAACAAGTGTGGAGGTGAGATGAATTGGGAGATTGGGACTGACGAATGCACACTATTGATACGATGTATAAAAAAGACAATTCATGAGACCCTACTGTATAAAAATAAAATAAAAGTAAAATACCATCCAAACTAAATAAACTAAGTCAGATACCCTAATTTGCTCTTTGACCTGAGTTCTATTTTGCAAGAAGGGACTTTGCTCCAGTTGCTCATCACGTAATCCCTTCCTCCATGTGGAAGAAACATGATTGGTAGACAGCATTCATTTACATGCATCAAATATATCAACACCCTCTGCCATCAGCCCTAATAACTGTCATAAGAATATTAATTCTGAAGACAATAAAAATCTATAGACAGATAATTTAAATAAGTGCCCTGGGAATTACACAAGCCCAGAGAACTTTTCTGTATCACAAACCCGTGTCAAACTCTTTCCCTATTTTTCTCCCATTACAATACTGTGAATGATAATATGACTGCTTAATGCTCTCTGCCAAGAAAAATTTCCCAGAGGGAATCTATTTTTATCGGTGCCTCTGCTGGAAAGATTCCATTAACACATTCCCTCTGACCACTTAGGAACCATTCTCCACCTGCCACTATGTACCCATTACACATCTCAAATACACCTGTTTTATACAAATTTATCCGAAGTGTGTGTGTATATATCTATATAGACAGATATATTTTGACCATAGAAAATTACAAAATCCATCATTTTGGTGATTTGCCACATGCCAAAAACACATCTCTGCTGAATTTTCTAAAAACAAACAGTTAAGCCATATTTCATGAAAAGCGTCAATGTGCCCATTGCTCCTCTGATTTCTAAGGGTCATCCTATTTCCACTCACCACTTGAGGAAACTTGAGAATATTTCAGGTACTTATCAAGCACCTACAGACACAGTACTAGGTCTGTTGTGGAGATACAAACATGATGCCCACAAAGATTTTTAGCAGAATTCTCAGGAGTTGCTTAGAAATGATGGCGATTCCAGCAAGCTGAGTCAGAGGGAACCCAGCTGGAAGTGGCTGGGAGACTGATACACACGAGGACAACAGGGTGTAGGATCCCCCCTCCACTTGGATTTTCCCTGTGATTTCATGGGTCGGAGTGGGGGTCACGCTTTAACCACCCTAGACATTCAAAGTGGTGTCTATGGCAGAGCCAACACTAGGTGCCACTTGGTGTGTTGACCACAACAACTTATCACCAAAATTGAGCTTGGTCTGGAAAAACCGATTCTACTTTGGAAAGTTAGTACTTCAGTCACAGTGACAAAGAACACATGCACTTCACTTTGTTTTATTTTAAGCTCTTCTATCAAGTCATCTTGGACAGCCAGGTCATCGCAACTCTAACCACCTCACCATGGGACTCACAGTGAGCCTCAGATGGTTCAAAACTCAACTCTATAAAATTTACCCAATTTGGCTCCATAAACACCCCAAAGCATACTACAATAATATTTAATTTCTCAGAATAAGAGAATCTAAAAAGTCATGCAATATAGTATTTAAAATATATTTAGTATTATAAAGTATTTGTAGCTGAAGTGAAATGAAGTTTGGATTGTTTCAGAGTAATCTGACTGTTTTCAGGAAGACTGGGTAGGTGTTGAGAGGAAGCAAGATTTGTTCACATGGGGATCGTTACTGAAGCTCAGTGATGAGTAAATTAAGCTGCGCATACTCTTCAATTTACTTTTGTGTGCACCTAATTTTCTATAATAAATTGCTTTTTTGAAAAATGCAGCTGCTACTGGGACACTAATTCTAATCTGTAACCCTATAGGTATCCAATCAAACATGCTCTATCAAAGAACCAGTTGTCAATTTATTTTGAATTATCTCCTCAGGGCCAGTGTAAATGATGATATAAATAGTATCTGTTAATCAACAAACACTTGAGTTGCTATTATGGGAAAGCACCGTTGGGAATTAGAGGTGAATCAAATATAGATCCAGTCCCCAACCAGCTTTTAGCCTAAAAAAGATGTGTGTGTGCTCAGTCATGTCCAGCTCTTTGCAACCCCATAGACTGTAGGCCACCAGGCTTTTCTGTCCATGAGATTTCCCAGGCAAGAATACTGGAGTGGATTGCCATTTCCTCCTCCAGGGGATTTTCCTGACCCAGGGATTGAACCTGGGTCTCCTCTATTGGCAGACAGATTATTTACCAATGAGACACCAGCTTGAACACTGGAGAGTAAAACAAGGAAGTGTTAAGTGCCACAGACAAAGTCCTATGAGAGAGACTTATATAATGGTAACAGTATGTCCAAGATGAAGAGACATGGCCAGGATTCCTGAGCCCACTATTGGCACTTGTCATAGACTCAGTTCAGTTCAGTCGCTCAGTCGTGTCTGACTCTTTGCAACCCCATGAATCACAGCACACCAGGCCTCCCTGTCCATCACCAACTCCCGGAGTTCACTCAGATTCACGTTCGTTGAGTCAGTGATGCCATCCAGTCATCTCATCCTCTGTCATCCCCTTCTCCTCCTGCCCCCAATCTCTCCCAGCATCAGAGTCTTTTCCAATGAGTCAACTCTTCGCATGACGTGGCCAAAGTACTGGAGTTTCAGCTTTAGCATCATTCCTTCCAAAGAAATCCCAGGGCTGATCTCCTTTAGAATGGACTGATTGGATCTCCTTGCAGTCCAAGAGACTCTCAAGAGTCTTCTCCAACACCACAGTTCAAAAGCATCAATTCTTCAGTGCTCAGTCTTCTTCACAGTCCAACTCTCACACCCATACATGACCACTGGAAAAACCATAGCCTTGACTAGACGGACCTTAGTCGGCAAAGTAATGTCTCTTGAATATGTTATCTAGGTTGGTCATAACTTTTCTTCCAAGGAGTAAGCGTCTTTTAATTTCATGGCTGCAATCACCATCTGCAGTGATTTTGGAGCCCCCAAAAATAAAGTCTGCCACCGTTTCCACTGTTTCCCCATCTATTTCCCATGAAGTGATGGGACCGGATGCCATGATCTTCGTTTTTTGAATGTTGAGCTTTAAGCCATAGACTAAGTCACCTCAAAATGTGTCTCTCATGTTTTCTAACAGTCTTCCTGTGTGTGTGTGTGTGTGTATGTGCACATATTCAATTCTAAAACAGAAGCTTTGGGGGAATGGCCAAGACGACAGAGTAGAAAGACCCTGAGCTTACCACCTCCCCTGGGAAAAATGAGATAACAGTGGAATAATTTTTAAATGGAGGAAAAGGGTAAAACCCCAGAAGAATGGCTAAGTGGAGATAATCAGTCTACCCAAGAAAGAGTTTACAGTAATGATCATTAAGATGCTCAAACAACTTGGGAGAAGAGTGGACATACACAGTAAGAAGTTTAACACTGAGGTAGAGAATATAAAGAACCAAACAGCTAAAGAATATATTAACTGACACTTTAAAATGCACTAGAAGGAATCAACAGTAGGTTAGATGATATAGAGGAATGCATCAGTGAACTGAAAGACAGAATGGTAGAAATGACTCACAATGAACAGAAATAAAGAAAAATAGTTTTTTTCAATGAGGACAGTTTAAGAGATCTCTGGGAAAACATCAAACATACTACAATTTACATTATTATCTCTTCCCAGAAGGAGAAGAGATATAGAAAGAGGTAAAGAACATATTTGAAGACATAAGAGCTTAAAACTTCTCTAATATAGGAAAGAAAAAGTTTCTATGAAGCACAGAGAGTCACAAACAGGATGAATTCAAAGAGTACCACACCATGACACTTTGTAATTAAAATGACAAAAATTAAAGATAGGATGTTAAGAACAACAAGGGAAAAGCAACTGGTTACATACAAAAGAATGCTCATAAGGCTATCAGCTGACTTTTCAGCGGAAACTCTGCTGGCCAGCAGACAGTGTCATGATATATTTAAAATGATGAAAGGAAAAAGCTTACAACCAAGAATACTCTGTGCAGCAAGGTTATCATTCAAATTTGAAGGAGAGATAAAAGAGTTTTAGAGACCAGCAAAAGCCAAGAGTTCAGCACCACTAAACAGGCTTTACAAGAAAAGTTAAAGGGACTTCTCTAAGCAGAAAAGAAAGACCACAACTAGAAATATGAAAATTACAAAAGGAAAACTCTCATTGGTAAAGGCAAATATAAGGTAAAGACAGGAAATCAACCATGTAGAAAGTTAGTAGGAAGGTTAGAAGACAAACGTACTATCTATATCTACAATAAGCAGCTAAGGGATAAGAAAACAAAAGGATGCAGAAGAGAATGTCAAGAACATTATATACACACACCCACATACATACACTCACATACATACACTGGCGAAGGCAGTGGCACCCCACTCCAGTACTCTTGTCTGGAAAATCCCATGGACAGAGGAGCCTGGTGGGCTGCAGTCCATGGGATCACTAAGAGTCGAACACGACTGAGCGACTTCACTTTGACTTTTCACTTTCATGCATTGGAGAAGGAAATGGCAACCCACTCCAGTGTTCTTGCCTGGAGAATCCCAGGGATGGCGGAGCCTGGTGGGCTGCAGTCTTTGGAGTAGCACAGAGTCGGACATGACTGACGTGACTTAGCAGCAGCAACATACACATGCTGGAGTATTACTCAGTCCTTATAAAATAAAATCACACTATATGCAACTATATGGATGGACTAGAAGGTATTACGCTAAGTGAAATAAATCAAACACAGGAAGACAAATACTGTATGATTTGACTTATATGTGGAATCTAAAAACAAAACATATAAGCAAATTTAACAAAACAGATACAGAATCACAGAGAACAAACAGACGGTTGCCAGAGGCAGGGAGAGTAGGAGCATAAAAGATACAGATGAGTGTGTTTAACAGGTACAAACTCGCAGTCACAAGATAAATGAGTCACTGGTGTGAAATCTACGGTGTGGGGAAGAGAGTCAATAATGAAGTATTATCATTATATGGTGACAGATGGTAGCTGGACTTCATTATGGTGATCATTTTGAAATGTATAGAAATATCAAATCACTATGCTGTACACCAAGAACTAACATGGTGTTGCAGGTCAATTTTACTTCCAAAACAAACTCTTAGAAAAAGAGATCAGATTTGTGGTTACCAGAAGTCAGCGGCGGGTGAGGCGAGAGAGGACTAGATAAAAGCTGTCAAAAAGTACAAACTTTCAGTTATGAGATTCATAAATATTAAGGGTATGTGAGTGAGTGAGTGAAAGTCGCTCAGCTGTGTCTCTTTGCGACCCCATGGACTACAGTCCATGAAATTCTCCAGGCCAGAATACTGGTGTGGGCAGCCTATCCCTTCTCCAGGGGATCTTCCCAACCCAGGGATCGAACCCAGGTCTCCCACATTGCAGGCGGATTCTTTACCAGCTGAGGCACAAAGGAAGCCCAGGAATACTGGAGTAGGTAGCCTATCCCTTCTCCAGCAGATCTTCCCAACCCAGGAATCAAACCGGGGTCTCCTGCATTGCAGACAGATTCTTTATCAACTGGGCTATGAGGGAAGGGAATGTGTAACATGATAAATACAATTATCAATCAGTTCAGATCAGTTGCTCAGTCATGTCCAGCTCTGCGTCTCCATGGACTGCAGCACGCCAGGCCTCCCTGTCCATCACCAACTCCCGGAGTTTACTCAAACTCATGTCCATGAGTCGGTGATGCCATCCAACCATCTCATTCTCTGTCATCCCCTTCTTCTCCCGCCTTCAATCTTTCCCAGCATCAGGGTCTTTTCCAATGAGTCAGTTCTTCACATCAGGTGGCCAAAGGATTGGAGTTTCAGCTTCAGCATCAGTCCTTCCAATGAATATTCAGGACTGATATCCTTTAGGATAGACTGGTTGAATCTCCTTGCAGCCCAAGGGACTCTCAAGAGTCTTCTCCAACACCACAGTTCAGTTTTCAATGCTGCATGTTTAATATGAAAGCTGTTAAGAGAATAAATTCTAATAGTTCTCATCACAAGGAACACATTTTTTTCTTTTATTTTGTATCTATAAGATTTAATGAATGTTCATTAAATTTCCTGTGGAAATCATTTCATGGTGTATGTAAGTCAAATCATTATGCCATGCATAAGTCCTCTACATACGAATTGGTTTTGTTCCAAGAACAAGTTGGAACAAAAGTCCAATTATTTGTTCGTGAAGTCCAACAAAGTTAGCTAAAGTATCCAAGTAACACAATCCGAACTGCTGCTTTTACGCTTGCTTCCGGACACCCTGAGCTTGAAATAAAGATGTTACATTACTGTACTCTATACAGTGCATGCATGCTAAGTCGCTTCGCTCACATCTGACTCTTTGTGACCCTATCGACTGTAGCATGCCAGGCTTCTCTGTCCATGGGATTCGCTGGACACGACTACTGGGGAGAGTTACCATGCCCTTCTCCCGGCCGTCTTCCCTACCCAGGGATCAAGTCCAGGTCTCACAGCTCCTGCACGGGCGAGCAGGTTCTTTACCACTAGTGCCACCTGGGAACTGTAAAGTACACAAAAGCACAACCGCTTGCAGAGGGTGCACGTGCATGACAATGTACACCAGACACACGAGCTAACCTATGTGAATGGACATTTAAAGACACAGCTGCATCACTGAAAGTTCGCAACTTGAAGGTTCATATGTAGGCGACTTTACTGTACACCTTAAATAGTGGTCTATGCCAATTATATCTCAATAAAATTGGAAGGAAAAAAATCTAATAAAGAGACTTTAAACCAAACATTAAAACTCACAGCATGCCAAGTTTGTTAGCCTGAGGAAGCAAGGTGTTCCTCTGGGCTGGAGTCAGACCTCCATCTACCTGCTTCCCGCTGCTTCCCTCTAGAAAAAGGCAGAGTAGCCTTCAGCCCCCTTCCCCTCAGCTCACATCCTCACCCACCAGACTGTAGCATTCTGAAAGAGAGATGAACCCAGCAAAGAAGAATTTAAACAAAAGCACGTTGAGAAAAGAGTACGTTTTCCCTTCAGGCTATGAGCAATAGTCAGAACAGTGTAACCTAGATCTCCTTTCTGCTGGACTTTGCTGGAACTCACTGGGCTGCCTGTGGGATTGGGGTGGCGGGGTGGAGAGGAGAAGCAACTTTTCTCCTCTAAAACAGGAACAAGCCTCAGTTTTCTGCAGAGTCCTCTTTGTGGGAGAAAAACAGAAAGTCAGTCCAAAATGAGTTAATCACAAGAGAGGCTTTAACTCCCCCAAAAGACAAAATCTAATGAACAAGTCATGTACAAACACCTGCACTTCTAACCTCTTCCATTTTTACATTAAATCCTGTGCGCCTGGTGCTGCTATCCCATAAGGATCCTGAGGAATCCTTTCTGTCCTTGACCCAGGTCACTTTCTCTCCCCTCCCCTCCCAACTCAGAAATGAGAGAAAGAACAGATGAGAAGAGTCCGGATTTTCCATCACAGGCACACACAGAGCACTGAATGAGATGCTTATTCCCTGCTGGAACTCCTCATATCTTACAATTGTTTCCTTTGTGCATTTTTATCCTTCTCACAGGAAATTAAAAATAAACATCTTAAGGGCTATCACTATTTCTGACCTGATGCAGAACCTTAACTAGAATTCAGTTTTGTATTTTTTAACACAGACGTTATTTTCTCTATATACAAGGATGAACCAATTTCTACATTCGTTAATCCATGACTACATCTGACAGGATTACAGTCATCCCAGTATATTTACTATATAGACTCAGGGTGCTACCATTAATGTATGAAATGAAGTTATATATTTTCAGTGACTCCATTCATGAAAATGCCTCTTCCATCACAGCTGCTTATTGTGAACTCAGCTGTTTGTTTAATATTACAGTTCAAGAGCCATGTTTCAAGGGCAATGCAAGTTTCACTATGCATCACTGTCTAAAAGATAGTGACAGACCAGCTAAGCAAAAATCTGGGATTTTATAGGCTTGACACAGTGTAAAATCTTCCACATGCCAAGGGAAACATTTTTCAACGTTGATGAGGATTACTGAAAAAGTAAGATACCTAAGAAGATATCCAAATGTTGGCTGAAGCAGATCATTCTTTCTATAAAATCAAGACATCAGGAAGATACACCTGCCCTCCAAAATAGTGAATCTTGTTATAGATATTGGTCAGCCCAGAAAGTTGAATCCCATATCGAGTCAAAAAGTTAAAGAGAATAATTAATATTACTATTGAAGAAATATGCAAGGATGAGGAATCCATTTCTTTTTTTAAACTTAATGCATGCAATTTTACCTGCCATTGCTACTTTGGAATGGAAACAATGAAACTGAGTGGTAGCCAACTTAGTCTTTGGGCTGCTACCATTGCAGGGATTGTTTCTACTGCTGCTATAGAAAATCAACCAAAGCTATGTTTACTTAACTGGAAAGAGGTGTTCATGGAACAGGGGTAGAGGGGGAGAAAGCAGGAAATAGAGCTCACATAACCCACATAAATGCAGGTTACACTGAGCCAGGCAATCAAACTGTCCATAAGAACTCTCCTCTCCTCCCCCACACATGTACTCACTTTAAGGGAAATAAAGAGCATCGTGAGTATGGTTGGGTTTCCCTGGTGGTTCAGCAGTGAAGAATCTGCCTGCCAATGCAGGAGACGCGTGTTCAATACCTGGGTCGGGAAGATCCCCTGGGGAAGGAAGTGGCAACCCATTCCAGTATTCTTGCCTGGAGAATCCCATCAACAGAGGAGCCTTGCAGGCTACAGTCCATGGGGTCACAAGAGTCGGACACAACTTAGCAACTAGAAAGGCTCCCAAGGATGGAAAGAGAGTAATCTAATTCCTTCCATAACTTTAGAAGAAACACATACACATCTCCACAAGTTGATTAAAATAATATATACTGGCAACCAAGGTCATAGGTAAACTGTCAAGTTCAACCATTGAGAACTTTATTGAGAAAGTATTTGGTACAAAGCCACAGTCAGTATCTCTGATTTTATCCCATTTCACTGAGTACCAGAACACTGTTCATTTTATCCAAGTAAATAATACATAGAAAAATCATCATTTCTATGACTGACAGTCTCTCACAATAAACAAACCACCTTAAGTCAGTTCAATAGCACTATTTTGGATATTGTACATACAAACAAATGAACAATTATCGATAGCCATGGCTGGACAGTTTACCATCACTTGCAGGCTTAGATTTAAACTTCTTTACCGTTTAAAACTTTGAGAAGTAGAATGACTTTGCTGACCCTAACTAACTGACCTTGTGAATTTTTCATCATGTTGTACCTGCAGTTTGCTTTAGCAGAGTGAAAATGTGGTTTTCTCTCCTTGTCTTCTGACTCATCTCTGGAGACATGCATTCAATTCTATTCTACACCTGTTCTTCAGAAGGATGTTCTTCAATGACGGACATTTTTATCATCTTGCATGGTCATGAGAGAAAAACTGAGAAAGATAAAGCCGTAGAGATTTTTCTGGCAAACACACAAGATCTAATGATGTTTTCTTTTACTATCTATGGCTATAATTCATTAGTAGGTCTAACCCTTCGTCCAGCTAGCCTCTTTTGAATCTTCCTGTTTATATACAAGTTAATATGTTTAGAATGTTAAGGATTTCACTTCACCTAATCTTAGCTAAGGAACTACAACGAACATAAACAGGAAGACTGGGAAAAAAATTAATTTATTAAGTAGACCCAGGTTAGATGTACCAATAAAGTGAGCCTCCAATCTGGAAAAGACAGTGACTGCCTTTTGTACCAACCTGTATATTCTTGTTTTTTCTTTATAGACTATTTTAAAACAGGGTATATAAATAAACAATTGTTAAATAGAGTAGGGTAGTGTTTTCTCATGATTGTTTAACGATGCAATAAAAAAAAAGTTAAATCTAAACATCATCTGACTTCATTTAAAAAAGAAAACATTACTATAACTATAAAATTAAAATGTCTGGTCATCAGACTCCAACTCACTCTGTTTATGCTAAACTTACATCAAATTCACACTAAAAATGATGAGAGCTTTGGAAAAGATAAGATCTTTTAGACAAGCCCATCACTTTACAGTTATCATCATTACTCATTTCTTATAATCTCTGATACAGTCCATGATGATGTAGAAGTTCAAATAATATCTGATGTATTTTTGACAGCTGCAATCTACCAATCTTCCTAAATAACAAATTCCAGGAATCACAGTGTATGAGCAAAAAGTACTTACATCTGGAGGATATGAAAGATGACTTGTTTTCATAATTCTGTTTCATGTTTTGATGAGATTATTTAAAAGCCATTATGACATACTCATGATTACTGGACTATAAAAAGACACCCCTATTTAAATTCTCCTTAGCAATAGTTTCAGAACAGTAGTAGTATCTCTAAAAGTAGCTTTCTTTTTGTATTTTATTTGTCCAAATCATTTTGGCTTTTTAAAGGCATCAATAGTGATGATATACCTCCAGGAAGAATTATTTTAACACTTGATAAATGTAATGACACATAAAAAATAAAGATGAATCATAAATAGATTCCCAGTAGTACTGTGATAATTCCACATTCACTTGTAGCATAGAAACTTAATTCATCCAAGTGAAGTTTAAAATTATTCAGTTGGTTTCCAAACATTATCCTGTCTTACATTAACTGAAGTAACTTGGTAAGAATTGATACTTCAGTAAAATTAAGTCTCCTAATCCAAGTAAATCCGATGTATCTTTTTTATTTTCCTCAGTGAAGATTTGCAATATAAGCTCCTTAAGTTTGTTCTTAGTCATTCTATTTTTTGAATGGTTTTTCTCAACCCACAATATCTCCCATATATCGCTTGTAAATTGAGGAGCTTTCCATTTTTCTTTACTGTCGTGTTAAACAGCCAACTTGCCTCTTTATCTGTCTGTTATTTTGTTTCAGTTGATCTTTTTGGTTTTTCAAAAAAGAAAAATATTGATGCAAATATTGATAGTTTTTTTCTTCTGGATCCATTTTTTAATAAGTTCCAATCATTAATACATTGATTAGTAGTTATTAAATGACACTGGTGATTAAAAAATAGTACTTTTGATATTTCACTATTAGGTATATTTGGCTCTTATTTTAAGCTAAATATTCCATGCTATATTAAAAAAAAACCTTATTTGTCATAATTTACTGAGATTTTTCATTCAAACTTGATGATGTTGAATTTAATTCAACATTTCATTCAATTTTTTAAATTACCCATTGAGATAATTGTTGCTTTTCTCATGTGACTTTTTAATGCAATGCCTTTTGTCATACTCTTCTAATATTCATCCTTGAGTTAATGGACTTTGGGCTACTCGCTTCATATAGTAACCAGTGTTTGTGCTATCTTCTCACGTTAAAGGAACTTTACACATCATTGAATTTACAAAGGTCCAACTAAAGAAGCCAGAAATTCATTTCTTCTGCTTCCCTTACAAAGAGAAGTCTCAACATACAACCAAGGATCAGTCCATTAGATATACGCTTGGAATAAGCAAGTGTTAAAGCAAGTGCTGTGAAGAAACTGGTGTTGTGTAAGCTGCAGCCTGGCAAGCATGGTTCTGGGAAGTCCGGTTTTTAGGAAGCAGCAGTGGCCAGGCTCCCTCATCCTCCACAGCAGCACCTCAGCCCTGGATTCTGAGCCCAGCAGTAGAAGCCGAGAATCCACCCTGGAGCAGACTCAAGCCTGGGTGTGAGCATCAGTCCTGGCTACAGAGCTCCTGTCCCAGTGAGACTCCGTAAGCTACATTTAGCCATTTTATCTCTGCTAAAGCTGGAATACCTTCTGTTCCAACTAAGATCTCTCCCTGATTGAATTAATTTGCTGAGTGCTTCAGTTTGCTTACTTTTAATTCAGAAGTTTTTACACAGTATTGATGAGAAAAATTGGTTTGTGATTTTCTTGGCTGAGGGGAAATAGCATGGAGGATCTGTCTTTTAAATATTGTTATTTAACTTTAGTAAAATGAACTGATTCGTGACTTTGGTAAAATTTAAGACGTTTACCTTTTTTCCCACCTGGAACATATTAAATAGCTTGTGAATTATCTATTCCTTAAATATTTGACAGAAATTCCCTCATATACATTTGTTTCATTCTTATACCATAGATAAAGGAGTATTTAGGTTTTTAAATTTTCTTCTTGAAGCAGTTTAGATAATTTAATTTTTTCTTTTCAAAAGCAATTATTTCATTTACATTTTTATAGTAACAAAAAAAATCTCAATTTTTAACCTCTATATCTGATTATATCTATTACAGAGCATTCATCAGCCCACCTCGTTCCTTTTAACTACGTTTTCTGGACTTTTTCTATTTTATTTTCCTTTCACATTTTAAAATTGAGGTTCCAATAACCAGTGTAATGGTAGAGAGTAGCAATTACAATAATGTCACCCTCTTGCAAAATTGCTTGCCATATACATGTTAGTTTTTTATTTCAAAAGAACTACTACAACAAGGTTATATATATAACCTTGTTATATATATACCAGTATATATATGGTAATTTTATAAACAGAAAAAGCCTCAGAGAGACTGAACTTGCCAAGGTAACTTAGGTCCATTTCTGATGCAGACTCTTCTCACTTCTCATTTTCACATGAAGATTAAAATAGTATCCTTGAGCTACTAATACTGGTATTTCTACATAACAGACACTGTTATAATGCCTTCTTATTTGGATCTCATTTAATAAAAAAAAAAAAAGAAAAACACTAGAAGAGTACAATTACTCTTCCCATAGTTTAAACACTGAAGATAGTTAATTAACCAAAAGCAAAGGAAGTCTGGAGCAGAGGCCTCATTGATCGTCCAGATGAATGGAAAGAGGTTAACATTTCAGGTCTCCTTCAGCAGAAAACAAGCCCAGAATTAATGTTTAAGTCAGCTATCCATGGAGAAGACAAGAGAGAGAAAGAGGGAAAGGAAGAATAGAGGGAACGAGGGGGGAACAGAAGAAATTGTTGGGAGGAGACTGGGAGGAACATGACAACCTATTTCAAGCAACATAGCGTTTCTTTGTTAAAGAGAAAAGTTTGCCTAAAATGGCTAAACAGACTTTACTCCAGACTACTGCAATAAGGGCTAAGACTTGCAATAGAGAAAAGAGACTCAATGCAGCTCCACTGAACATAAGGCAGGAGAGTTCAAAATTAGAGGAGAGGGTGGAGATTGATGAGTCATCTGTGTTTGCTAACTGATGCTTAGTAAAGTTAGATGCCTCCCCTCACAGAGACAGAGAGATTGGGCCCCATGATTCTCCATGATTAGACTGCAAAAAGAGATGGCTCCTAGGTTCTAGAGAAAGGCTTTCCTGGATTGTAGAAAATTTATATCTCAACCGGGCAGAGAAAAGAATTTACAACTGCAAATTTTCTAATATAAATTACTCTAAGAAAATGAAGTCAGAGGCCTTCAAACCTGTCTACAGTTTACTCAAGCTGAGAGGAACATAAAGGCTGTGCTGGTCATCTTTGTCCTCCTAAGTCACATACATCAGCCCCAAGTCTCATCTATCTGGCTATCAAGAAATTGTCACATGTGTGTGGGGAGAGGGCCTCCCTTACCTCAGGGTTCTGTAAGAATCTCAGATGTTTAACACAATCGAGGACATGTCTTCTAGTTTGACAGAAGACATGGGCCTCTGTCTTCAGTCATACTAGATACCACGGACATGCCCAATGGCCAAGGTCTCATGGTCACCCCCTCCAAGGCTCAGAGCTCCCTGACCAGGACCACAGCTGTTGACAGTCTCCACGCTGCAATCTCACCATCCTTCAGGATCTGCCCTATGATCCATAACCTCCCACAGCAAAAAAATGTCCAAGTATCAGCAGAACCCTGAGCTTCCCTGATAGCTCAGTTGGTAAAGAATCCGCCTGCAATGCAGGAGACCCCAGTCCAATATCTGGGTCGGGAAGATCCGCTGGAGAAGGGATGGGCTACCCACTCCAGTATTCTTGGGCTTCCCTTGTGGCTCAGCTGGTAAAGAATCTGCCTGTAATGTGGGAGACCTGGGTTCGATCCCTGGGCTGGGAAGATCCCCTGGAGAAGGGAACAGCTACCCACTCCAGTATTCTGGCCTGGAAAATTCCATGTACTGTACAGTCCATGGGGTCGCAGAGTCAGACATGACTGAACGATTTTCACTTTTTCACTTTCATCAGCAGAACCTACAAAGAACACTTTCTCTCTGAAGAGTAGCCTCCTGCCTTTCTCAGTCCCAATTTCCCCAAAAGCAAATGCTTTACATGGAGATTATTTTCTGAATATTTGCCAACTGTTGCTTTTAGTCCAGTCAACACAAAACTCCTAACTGAGAATCTTGGAGCACAACATGTGGCCACCTTCATGATACACAACAGAGACAGTTCTTCACATTTCTTCCAGCTCCCTATGGCAGAGAAAAAAACAAAATAACAGTGTATCCTGACATATACATGTGTGGCTTTATTCAGAAATAAAAGCTTGCGAATTAAACACCCAAAGATTAACCATGTTGCCTTTTTTCAACTTGATAGTAAATTAATGGCTACTATCTTAAAATTTAAAAATTCATATTCCTTTCACATTACAATTATTTCTGTATTTTCTATGACAGCCAACAAAATATCATGGATTTCTTTTGAAAGAAGTAACAAAAGTTAAAGAAATCATTAAACAAAGTGGAAAAAAGCTTCATATCAATAATTTCTGCCCTCAGAAGATGTATTTTTTTAGGTGAAAATTCAAAGTGATGAGCTTATATGCAATTGAGGCATAGCAAACCACATTTTCTCCATAACAGTCTTACCTCCAGTTGCCTTCGGGGAAATCAATGGTGTAAAGTCATATATATTGACAGAAACTTAACCATGCACTGGGACATTCTAGGATGAAAACTCTCTACTAATAACCTTATGTGTATTCCTGACAACAGAGTATCTGTTACAAACATGCTTCCACCTTCCACTGCGCACACTATAACCAGCCGCCACTGCAGCCTCATCTACTGAAATAATCCTGTAGATATTAGCCCAGAGGCTATGTCTTCTCTTTAAAATTTGGCTTCACAAGGCATCCAAAGCCAGGGCTCTGTAACAACCTGAAGGGATAGGTTGGGAGGGAGGTGGGAGGGGGTTTCAGGATTGGCGGGGGGGACACGTGAATACCTATGGCCAATTCATGCTGATGGCAAAAACCATCACAATATTGTAAAGTCATTTTTCTCCAATTAAAATAAATAAACACATTTAAAAATAAAATAAAATTGTGCTTCAAACAGCGAAGAAAGCTCTGGGGAATTTGTCAGCTAACAATGCTTCTACTGAGAAGAAAACAAAGCTAACTGTGTTGCTAAGACATTTCTTACTTTATATTTTCATTGTTTCATCCTTTTTCTTTCTTCCCAGAGACTTGCTCCTGTGTTCCTGCAACAAATCTTCCAATTAACTGAAAGTCAGTCCTGTCTAGATTGGATAACATTAATGCTTTTTTTTTTTAAATCTAAGAATTGATGCTTTCAAACTGTGGTGTTGGAGAAGGCTCTTGAGAGTCCCTTGGACTGCAAGGAGATCCAACCAGTCAATCCTAAAGGAAACCAATCCTGAATATTCATTGGAAGGACTGATCCTGAAGTTGACGCTCCAATACTTTGGCCACCTGGTACGGAGAGCCGACTCATTAGAAAAGACCCTGATGCTGGGAAAGATAGAAGCCAGGAGGAGAAGGGGACAACAGTCTGAGCAAGCTCCAGGAGTTGGTGATATACATGGACTACAGGGCTGCAGTCCATGGGGTAGCAAAGAGTCGGACATGACTGAGTGACTGGAAAACAACAACACTTCCTTTTATCTCCTCCTAGTCTTATAGACACATTAGTCTAAACTTCAGCCAAAATGGTGCCGTTCTTACAATCTTATTCCTGAAATCAGTGATGAAAGAAGGTACCTTTAAAATAACAAGTGGTTATTTAAATGGCTACTTTTTATTACGAATAGAGAAATATTTACTTGGAAAACTGATTCCAAAATTGCATTTAGTTAACTGGATCACATGTATTTAGTGAATCTCCTGTAAAGTAAATACATAAAAAATTAAATAAAATGATAGATATGGAGGACGGATAGATGGATACACAGACAGACACTGGACTATTATCCAACAACCTTAGAATTGTTCAATTACTTTCCAAAATAGCAATTTCTCTGCCTAAATGTTATCAAATTCTTCCTATTTTCCTTTTTTTCTCCTCTCCTGACTGCCAATTTTAAACTTCCAAATTTCAAATATACATTTCACACAGTCTTAATTCCATGAGCTACTGAGTGAAATAAGGATAAGGGATACCACACACTGTATCGTAGATATTCTCAAGAGCATAGCACTGACTCCTGAGAAATCCTGCACTAAGGAAGTCTGTTTAGGTACATTTAGTCAGCATGTTCTAAGCTGACGTGACCTTGGAGCTCTCTTTTGGTGGATATTTTGAGAAAAATGGCTCTTTTCTACCTAACTTAGGTTTGCAGAGATTCACTTCTTTCACACCAAAGCTGTCTTATTTAAAAGGAAAACAACATTAAATACATTAGCACAGGTGTGGACACATTTTTTTTTCTTTCTCCATGATTATTTGTTACTATTTTTATAAAGTAATACATGCTCACTGTAAAACAATTCAACTAATACACTGCAACTAAGGATTCCTGATTAAATTCCCTCCCCTGAATACCTTCAGATAAAATCTGATCTAATCACGTCCATTTGGATCCTGGTCCCACCCTCTTCCAAACAGCAGTGTGAGCCAGACATGGTGTGCAAGCTTTCCTGAAATCAAACAGCAAGGGAGGCAGAGCTCAGGGGCAACACAGCACACCCAGGCACACCCCTGCGGCAGGTGAGGGGTAAACACAGAGATGCAAAAGTCAGACAGAGGAACTGACTGATTCATTTTCAACACTAATGAAAAGCAACATCCTGATCACTTTGATTCAAATTGAACAAAGGAGATTCAATAATCCAGCAGGGTAGGAAAGTCATCAGAGGGGCAAATTTCTTAAATATATATATATATGTTTTCATCTTGAGCAATACCTTTATTTGATAATGATAATATTAATAACAAGAGCCTTTTATAATTTGTTTTGTTAAAGCAATATATGTATTTTTTAATCAAGCAGTATAAAAAGATCTTAAAATAAAAAGCAACAGTCTCATGTCCCACCCCTACCCACTCAACCCCACATACCACTTCCTATTTCTGCTTTCTGCTTGTTTTTACTACTTGTCATTGTTCCCTATACCACTTATAGCTTAGAGCATAACTTTTTGATGGAAACATTTAAGTCATTATCTATTTCTGCTCTAAGAGAATTTTAATTTCTTTTAATTCTATTAGTTACCTCTGAATATGTTAATAGTTATCTTTAAATATTTTTTATCCTATTATCTTAAACATTGATAATATTTTTGTTGTGTTCTTATCACTATTTTTTACATCTTTTCTATTTTGCCCGTAGGCCGGTTCTAAACACTGGAAATAAATTAACTGATATTATCCTTGGAAGGGGATTTTGCATCTAGCTAACATGCATTCCCAATCTGTTCTCAATCTGTCTGCTGCTGCAGGGGTGGGACACCTCAAGCCACATTCCCCTGATGAAGAGGGTTCTAGAATCAATTTGGAGTGGTTGAGTAACATGTACTGAGAGAAATGCTGGAAGGCAGAAAGGGAGAGAAAGCCCTATTTTTCTGGCAGAGGCGGTGGCTGGCATTAACAGGAGTTTGCAGCAGCCGGCTAGGGGCCATGGTTCCTGTTCCTTGCCAGTCCCCTGGGGACTGGCAGAGTTTCTATTAACTTCTGTGATGATTCTCTACAGCTCTCTCCCCTCTGGGGCAGCTGCAGCTTCCAGACATTTTGATCCCACTTGTCAATGGAGAACCAAAGATTCTACAGTGGTGGCTACATTTTCACTCCTCCTGTCTTTTCAATGATGATCAAGCATCAAACTCCCTGCCTTAAACTCCATTCTTCTTAAAAGACTTTAGTATTTTTCCCACAGTGAAATCTGACTGGTACGTGTTTCTGTATATTTAATTCACAGAAGAACCAAGTAATGTGTTAAGAGTGCAGTTACTTCTCTCCACAGGTCAATGTCATCACCTCTACACCACTCAAAAGAGAAGACTCTCTTCCTTCACTTCACTTGCTCAGAATCACAGCCTACTAATGTTTGCTGCACACTTGAGCCATGGTTTTGTGTATCCTGCAACTGGCCTATTTTCTTGAAGAAAATAGCATATGCTTCTGTCACCATGTCAGTATCATCTAGCATCTAAATCATGTTTCCATTTTCTTCTTTAATATAATATGATCCACTCTGTATAATTATTGTCCTCCAAGCTTGCTAATACAGCTACGATCCTACAACTAACTCACACCAATCGGTGCCACTATTTATCACATCCCTTCCAATTCTCCCTCCATCCCTTTCTCATTCCTCTTCCTTTTCTTTTCCTTTTTTTCTTTAGCACATTTCTTGAGGAACTTTGTACAAATAAAGGTGCCTGGAAACTACATTTTCTAGGTCCTTGTGTTTTGGAGACATTTTAGTTTGCTTTCTATGTGATTAATGGTTTGGATGAACATAAAATTCTAGGTTCAGAGTATTTTTTTCTCAAATGTTTTATGGCATTCTATGTTGTTTTCTGGTGTCCATGATTTCTAGGTGGTTCTGATTCTTCCTAACATAAGTGAGCATTTTCCCCCGAATCTCCAGAAGAATTTAGGACCTCTTTCTCCTTAGTATACAACATGTCACAAGTGTGAATCCAAGTGTCTTCACTGATTCAAGCCACCTCTAGCCCCTTTACTCTGAAGACTCAGTTCTTTCTTTAGTTGTGGGAAATCCCTCTCATATTTCTTTGAAAATATCCACCCCACGCTTTTCTTTGTTCCCCATTTCTGGATCTCCTCTGTTAAAACACACAGACTGATTTTTCTGTTTTATCTGTTTTTCCAAGTTCCTTTATTTTTGTCACTGTTTTATTTTCTCGGCGATTTCCTCAGTGTTATCTTCAAACTGTTGTTTGGAAGATTTTTCTTTACTCAAGACATGTTCAATTTCTAAACTTTGTTTGTTTGTTGCTCTAGTTTCTCATGGGTCCTTAATCTCCATGATCCTCTGCAATCAAATTATCAGTTCCTATTAGAAGCTATTCAATTTCTTCTTCTTGGTTTTTCTCTTTTATGCTGTGGGTATTCTTCATATATTTTAGATGTTTTTCAAATTTGAGAATGAGGACCTGGGTTGTGCATTCCAAGTAGCTGGTAAGAATCCTCTGCCTGGGATGTGTTGACTTCCTTCACTTGGGAGTCTAAATATATGCATTTTATATTTAACCCTAGTTCTTATCAGTGTGTAGGGATGTCTTAGGACTGTCTGGCTTTGCTTGGGTCCTCAGATGAGGAATCAAGCTATATGTAAGGAGGTCTTTCAAACACCAGAATGGAAAGGGTTTCGATCTGGGACAGAGATACTCACCCTGGGAAACTTTCATCTTAGAATAGAACTCCACATTTTTTGCCTGCTCTGAACCCAATGACAGGAATAGGGGAAGACAAGGGACACAGGAAGCAAACAGATATAGAAAAAATTCAGCTCTAGCTAGTATGCATGTCTAGAGGGAGTTTGGGTTGGAGAGAACACCACAGTCAAAAAACCTCAGACATCCTCGATAGATATGGATGAGAAATGATGTGAAAAGAAAAGGGGTACCCTAATGCAACAAAATACAAGGAAGTACTCAACAATTTCAATATTCAATAAATAATAAGTGAGCAGCCCCATTACACTTAGCCATGTTCAACTGTCATCTATTTAACTTGATTGGTTCACTGACTATAGGCAAATAATTCTTCTTACTCCTGTCTTCACCTATCAAAATAAAGAGTTTTCTTCCTGTTTTCTGTCTCTCAGAAAATACAGCACGGCTAAATGTAGCCTAGACATGTCCTCACCTGCCAGCTTGACCCTGGCAACTGGTAGAGGCAGAACCTAGGCATGGTTGACATTTACATCACCACGGCCTTCAAAAATTGAGCTCAACAAGGAAGTTGGAAAAATCAGAGCCAGTCCAGGGAACATTCTTGATTCTGATCATGTCATGTGTACTTCCAATTCCATGCACTATTGGTACTTTATGTAATTATTTTAATGGCATATAAATGTGTAATGATTTTTATAAATGCTTTCATATACAGAAGGTCTCCATATTATATTTTTATTATAAATATATGTTTATATTATTTTGCTGACTCCTTAGTCCCTGGAAAACTGAATGGATATTTTTTAACAAAAATTTTTTTTCCTAAGTCAAAGTTTTACAAAGTATGGTCTGTGACTCAAACCACCAGGGATGCCTAGTAACAAAGCAGTCTACAGGGAAGCTATTCCAAACCTCACACTATTAAAAATGAACCTCCAGGTATTTGCATTTAAACATGTTTCCCCATGGTGATACACTGGTTCTTGGATCTTCATGTGCACAATTAAGTACTGCAGGTGATGCAAAAGAAAACTGTCCTGGAGCACCCCATGTGCTGCAGGGATGGACACTGGCAGGCAGAGCCCACCATTTAACGTCAGTGCAGAAGGAGCGGCAGTAACAGCTGGACAACCTCCTGACTCCAGGGCCCTCAGGCATTTGAAGTCGAGATCCCAGTGTGGGAATGTAAACTCAAAGAAGCCATTGGGACTGAGTGAGTGTTGGGTCCAGGTTTTGTTTAAGATGAGCCTGGACAGCAAGGAGAAAAACCCTCGGTCAGTATTAGTGTTGCCAAGTTCCTAGTTAGGAGGCCATAGTTCCGCTTTAATACCTCACCTTAGCATAAACTACACACACACCAAGTAAAATCCATTCCTTGCTGTTTGCCAAGTGAGCTGGCATGTTACATTTTCCAAGAGCGACATGGGTAGTTTTCAGGACTGTAAGACGGTGTGTGTGTATATAAGTGTCTGCATATATACATGTATGTATATATACACATATGGAGAGAGATTGAGAGAATTAATTAGCTATATGCGTGCTCAGCCACGTCTGACTCTGCAGACCCATAGACTATAGCCCGCCAGGCTCCTCTGTCTATGAGATTTCCCAGGCAAGAATACTGGTGTGGGTTGCCACTTGCTACGCGAGGGGATCCTCCCAACTCAGGGACTGAACCCACACCTCTTGTGTCTCCTGTACTGGCAGGTGGATTCTTTACCACTATTGCCATCTGTGAAGCCCCAGTTAACTACATACCAGGGTGGACAAATACTCCAGAGCATAGCAAACCTCTGCAATTTTTGTTTATATGACCATGTTGATATATATTGATTTTCTCCCATAAAGAGTAGAAAAGAGGTTTGTTTTAATAGCTTATGACTGCTTAAATGTAAACACGAATGAATACCAAGAAGCCCCCTAAAGGTGTAGTCCAAAAAGTATCGGCAAAAATGGTAGGTTATTTTAAGGTAGAATCTAATGGAAGTGAGTGAACATTTTAGTGTCCCAACAACAATATTATATATAAATAACTGGTCTTTTGAAAGCATTAGACTTCCTAGTTAACATGTGTGGATTCTAATGAAACACAAAAGATTGTTTTTTTTCAAATTTTAATAAAGTATGAGTCATGAACATGATGGATAGGGGAAGAGAGGAACTGCACTTAGGAGGAGAAACCAGAAGGAAAGAGGAAGCTGAAAGTCAAAAAGAGAAGCAGCTGGAGAGGAATGGAAAGCATGGGAAGAGACAGCAGAAGAGAAGAAGGAGCTGTGCCGGCCCCTGAGACCAGTCATCCCCCTAAGAGGCAGACACACACGCCCCAGCTGAGGCACCGGTGTGCTAAGGTCCAGATGCTGAAAAGTACATCCATCTCTGTGCCTTTCCCCCATGTCACCAGGAACAGTCACTAATTGCCCTTTTGGTTTAAGACCCACGGAAAATGGCACCATGAAAACATCTATTGTTTTGATGTTTTCTGACTCTGTAAAAACCTGCAAGAGCCCCCACGTAGAAGACTGGAAGTGCTCTTTGGTGTTGCTGTTCAAACTTATGGTTGGCAGGATCAAAGCAAACAGAGCTGAGGCTTTCTTTGCTGAGACAGTTGGGACACTTATTCCGATCTCCTCACACTGGTCCCCGAAGTTGAGAAGCGAGAAAAAGGCAACACAAGAACAGAAACAAGGGTGTAGAAAGCTCCATGTCTCCTCGTCCTCAGGAGTCTTTGCTCATCTGGTCTCATCACTGACTTTGCAATATTCTAATACAGATGTAAATTCTAATCTAATTTACTTGCTTTTTTTGTTTTGCCATCCTTCTAAGGTAGAAGTCATACCGCTTTTTTTTTTTCCCCTCGACTTGTGCGCAGAGAGAAACCAACTCATCCAGCCCTTTTTGAGAAATACAAGGCATATTTCTCCTGAGACATATAAAGAAGAAATGAATTCTCTACTTTTAGTTCATTTCCAAAATAAATCAGAGTACTGTAGGGCAGAAAAAAAAGAGAAAGTCATATCAAACAAAAATTAACTCACAACAGATCTTGCGCTACCTTTTCCTATCAATGTAGATCACCATCTCCCCTTGGACAACCTTCCCAAACTAATAACATTACTAAAACTTGTGTTTACCCAGCTCTGCCCTGATAACAACATAGGAAAATATCCTCCCACTAGTCAGAGTGAGGCAGCTGCACAGAATACCCGGAGAAAGGCAAGCTTCTGCCTAAAAACAAGCAGGGCCACCCCGAACGGTTTAAAGTACGTTGCACTCAGTGGTACTACTTAAACACAAAAGACATCTCAATTACTACCAGTAGATGAAAGGGTAATAATCACTAATGTATTCATTGCTAAGACTTCCTGTGTGTATGATTCTGGCAAAGTCTCAAAGTCTTTCTACACATTTTTAAATTCATCCCTTTAACAAACATTTTCAGAGCACTTTTTCCTGGGCACTGTGATTCATGTCAGGTACCTACATATAAGCAAGGCAGACACAATTCCTGCTTCCTTGTTAGAGAGGGAGACAGATGATGGTTATGAATTCTCACTGATTCACTCGTGTCCCAGCTGTTCACTAAGTCCCTAAGAATCACCTCTATTGGATCCTTGAAACATAGCAATGAACAGAACAAACTCCTTTCATGGAACTTAAACTCTACAGAAAGAGATAACATCAAGAAAATGTTACAAATAAAATATGTGTAATGTTCTAAAATGCTACGAAAATAAATAGGGCAATGGAACAGGAAAGGGGATCCTGGGAGGGTCTGGCATGAATTTATGTAGGATGGTCAGGGAAGCCCTGCCTGAGGGAAGGAGAAGAGGAAAAAGCACAGTCAGCAGGGCAAGAACATTCCAGAGACGGTCACTGCAACAGCACTAATGATGACTGACAGGTATTAACTGACCGGCCTTGTCATATGCCAAGTGGTGATCTATACACTTCACATGGATTAACATTTTTAGGCTTCACAACAACCCTTTGAGGTAAATATACCCACTTCACAGATGAAGAAACTGAGGTGTAGAGAAGTCACATGATTAGTCAAGGTCCACAAGTCACAATACAGAGAACAACAATCTGAACCCAGAAGTTGCTCAGTCATGTCCGACTCT
Source organism: Budorcas taxicolor (assembly GCF_023091745.1). Taxonomy (NCBI): domain Eukaryota; kingdom Metazoa; phylum Chordata; class Mammalia; order Artiodactyla; family Bovidae; genus Budorcas; species Budorcas taxicolor. The sequence goes on along the minus strand of NC_068913.1, from coordinate 27,397,149 downwards.
TGGCAACGCTATGGACTGTAGCCAGCCAGGCTCTTCCGTCCATAGGATTTTACAAGCAAGAATACTGGAGTAGGTTGCCATTTCCTTCCCCATTGAACCCAGATAGACTAAGACAAATTTCTTATAAAAACAAGTAAACACAACAACAGAAATCATTACAAGCTTTGCTAAAAGGATAAATGTTGTAGGGGGAAAAATACAAAAGCAAACATCTGAAAATAACAGGGAAACCACTGAAGATAAGGTAAAGGGGAAGGCCTCTCTGAGGACACTGACATTTACCTGAGAATGGAAGGGGGAAGAGAAAGAGGAAGCGCTGGGGCAGGGCTTTCCAGAAAGAGAGAAGGGCATGTGTGGATGTCCCACAGCCAGAGGATCTGGGAAAACCAGGGTCTCTGGAGCAGAAAGAATGAAGAGAAGGGTCCAGAGAGAACGGGGAAGAAAACCAGGCGGAAGCCACACCATGCTGGCTTGATAGGGAGTGTGGATTTTATTTCGTCACCGTGCGTGTTAGTCCCTCGGTCGCATCCGACATTGCGGCTCCATGGACTGTAGCCCACCAGGCTCCTCTGTCCATGGGATCTCCTAGGCCAGAACACTGGAGTGGGTTGCCATTTCCTTCTCCATGATGTCACTGAGAAGCCATTTAATGGGGGTTTTATCTGGTGTTGCTTTTGTAAAAATATCACTTTGCTTCTTTGTGAGGAAGGAATTCAATTTTCATGGAGAGTTGACAGAAAATATTCGGGGGGTGAGGTTAAAGCTCATATTTTCTCCAACAATGGCAACCCACTCCAGTACTCTTGCCTGGGAAATCCCATGGACGGAGGAGCCTGCTAGGCTGCGGTCCATGGGGTCGCGAAGAGTCGGACATGACTGAGCGACTTCACTTTCACTTCTCACTTTCATGCATTGGAGTAGGAACTGGCAACCCACTCCAGTGTTCTTGCCTGGAGAATCCCAAGGATGGGGGAGCCTGGTGGGCTGCCGTCCACGGGGTCGCACAGAGTCGGACACGACTGAAGTGACTTAGCAGCAGCAGCAGCAGCATACAATATAAAGATATGGAAAAAGGCAAAGAGTTTCTCTGGTTATCAGAGATGCATACACATAATATCTGAATCCTGGTGTCCAATATTTACTTATAAATAAATCAAAACTGTTATTAGAAAAACTGCTTGGTTGCACTCATTCTGTGCTTTTAAACAGACCTCATGCAAGAGAGATATTCTGCCTACAGATTTCTGAATCCCTGCCACGGTCATATAAACTGACAGAGGAAGGGAATGTTCTTTCTTCGTGTGAACTTTATTCTTTAATAGTGACCATTTTTCTAACCAGAGAAGGTCATTAGAACTCGAGCTACGGTGTGCTTAGTGTTAAAATACCTTTTGGTCACAGGTTGTATTTCTAATTCTGTTTGTGAGAAGAGGGTGTTGATGGAAGATTGTTCTGGAACAGTACAAATGGACTCCACCTCAAACTTTTCTCAGGAATGTTCAATGCTGTACAGTACACTGTGGTTTTGAATTTAGGATCAGCTTTGGAACTGAACCACTTTCTGTTCAGTAAAGCAGAACTAAAGTGTCACAGCTGTGACAATGTGTCTTTTTTTTTTAAGAACAGAGGGTTGCCCTGCCATGAGCACCACCAAGTGGCCCATGTAGATCTTACAATCTCCCAAGACGCCACTTGATTACAAGGTTCTAGTCAAAGACTTTGACCAGTTGTTTACATGGAGAATTTTTTTTTTAATTTTTTACACAATTTTTAATTTTACTACCAAATATTGGCTCTATTACTCCCTGCGCTGCACAATGCAAGCATATCTTTTGAGAGTCACTCAGAGAATCCATCTGTTAGAATTTCTCAAAATTCAACCAGTGAACAGAAATCACTGTGGGTGTCTGAAGTCCCAGACAGAAGTCCCAGCAGTGAACAGAAATCACTGCTGGTCACTGGTCCAGCAGCTGGTCACTGTCTGGTCACTCACTGTATTATCAGAAGTAAGGATAGTGCCCAACACTTTGAGGGGATCTCACCCCTTCTACTGATCCAGGCACAGAAACTCATTCCTGTCACTTCCAGGGGAATAACCCATCTTTCCTGAGCAACTTCAACCTAGCAACACGAAGAAGATGAATTGCATGTTCTCGGTTCACATTATAACATTTCTCATACCAAATATGGACACATATAAGGTTTTGCACATTTTTCACTTGATATCTTGTCTGATTTTTTTCTTCTTCAGTCTCCAAAACCCAGGTTCAGAAACACTGGAAAATGCAGTCTCTGCTCTGGAGAAGATGGTCTGCAAGGGGCAATACAATACTGTCATCCCCTTCTCTGGTCATAGACGTCAGCTGGGTCGGTCTGGGGTGGGAGGGGCTGTTGCCCGAGCTCTGGGTGGATTTGGATGAAGAGTGTTGACTTGAAAGCAACACCTCCAAGACTGTCTCCTAGAGCCTCAAATCCTCAGCTCACTCCATTCACACCTCACAAAATTAGAACAAACTTGAATAGGTCAGGATTTATTCAATCTTTAGGAATATTTTTTTCTAATTTAGGGTCGAAGAATGTTGTTTGGAAATTACTTCTGTAAGTCATCAACAAAAGATTAAGATTTCAGGAACCAACTAAAAACAAATGTCCTTATAGTCAAAGAAAAGCATGTCACAACATATGTCCATCATATAAGAGTCTGAAGCATTGCAGTCATTAAGAAAAAAACATATATATGCCAATGTACGTGTATATGTCCATATAAACATTTCTAAATAGATGGCTGATTAAAAGTACCCTCAGACCCCAATAAGGAACTGGCAGCCTAACAAGTGCCTGGTTCGCCTGAGGACAAGGGAGCAATAGACTCCTCTAGGCCACCTTTACATTCATGTGGGGTTTTGCAGTTTATAGGATGCTTCCAGCTCATTTTCTTTCTTTCATCTGAGCCTTACAAAAAAGGGATGCATCATCACCCCACTTGGAGCTAAGGACACCATGATTCAGAGAAAAATGATTTGTTAGAGGCTGAAAGCCGTGGACCAGAAACAAGCTGGATGTTTCACTCTACAACAATCTGCAGCGACATTATCATTTTCAAAACACTATAGAGCTTCATTTATTTCTCCCAGGGATGTCGTGAGATAGGAAAAGAGGACATCATTCCTAACCAATAGGTAAAATGACTGGCATTAAACGGGGAAGTGGCTTGCCCAAGGTCGAGCAAAGCTAGAGCTGGGATGAGCACCAAGTCTCTTGCATTCCAACCCAGTTTCCTTCTTTTGATTCTCTCGTGACACCTTCTACATTCAAATAATGATCTGCTAGAAGAATCAAACTGAAGAGACTGAGCGCCCCAAAGAAACAGGAAAACATATTTGGATGACAGTTTTCCAAAGAAAAAGTGGGCCCAGGAAAGCGGATTATTTACTTTCTGAATTATTTACACGCCATCATCAGAAGGAGCCAGAGAAACACAAAATGCACAAAAGTCATACTTTAAAGCAGCATCTCCGGGAAGAGTTGCGAGTTGGAAGACAGTAAATGAGAGGAGTGGGAGGTTTGAAATTCTATCAGTGAATTTAGACCTTAATTGCTACATGTCATTTTAATCGCTAGTACTGACCTGAGACATAAATACCCTGGTCTATAAAAAAGCAACCAGCCTGGAGACTTTAAATTTAGTAGCAAAAGTATTGACAAAAGATGGAAATTCCAGAACTCCATCTTCCCGTCTCATGGATAACTAGGTTTGAAAGTTACACTTGCACTTTTGTGTAAGGCAAAGGAAGCTGATGACAGACAGCCCTGGACGGTGGGAAGACCCTCGCAAGACACTCACCGTGAGACAGGGCTGCAGAGCTCTTTCATAAACATGGTCAGACATTCTGTCCCCAGCTCAGCTCTGTCACTCCAGAGTTAGTCAAATATTCTCCACCTCAGTCTCCCCAGCTATAAAGTGGTGTAACTCCTGAACATGATAGCAGTGAGCTTATTTACCACCCAACCCTTCCCCGGCATTCCCTCCATCACTCTGCATACCGCCCCATCACGCAGGTACCATGCTTATCCCCATTTGGCCAAATCAAGGTCTAGAGACCAGAGGTACCACTGGCCTGATTTCAGAGACCACTCCCTTCACCCATCTGATTGGAAATGACAGTTTTTTTGTTTTGTTTTGTTTTTTCATGGTAAAATTGTACACTGGCACTCTGATTTTACATAGGAGCCTTTCACGATTCTTGTTTGTAATCCGGTCCCTAAAAGTCCAGCTCCGAGAGTCATATCAAATTTCTAATGCTTCAAAGCTCGAGACAGAATCCGAAACTATGGTAACAGTGAGGCTATTGTGTAATTGGCCAGGGAGCCAGTCACTGGAGGCAACGCTCTAGGCCTATTTCCAGTTGAAATTTTGGCATCTTCCATCATCCCGCCATCACCTTTTATAAACTGTAGAGAGAGGAGGAAAAGTGGTGAGGTCCAAGCTGAGTTCCCATTCCCAGGCTGGGTGTGTTAGAACCCACATTTATCATACAGAATTGCCGAGTTAAAGAAAGTCAGCACCTTGAACTTCTACTTTTGATTAAATATCCTTGAGACCTCAAAAGCGATCATAGGAAGGACAGAAACAGATTCATTTGCCAGAAAGGGAAATATAAACTCAGCTTTGGGACGGACCCACACTACCATACTGTATCTGCATTGCTTAGAGAAGGGATCTAGGCTGAGGAAAGCAGAACGTCCTGGCGCTACAATGAGGCATGCTCAGACTATCCACAGGCAAAGACCACCAGCTCCCTTCTGTTTGCAATAGACAGGGATTTACAGACCAAAGAAGTCCCCTCCCATTCCTTCTATGAGAGCGGAGAGAAAGCCAAGTTTTGCACACCCTGTTCTGGAGTCAGGTAGGTGGAAGTGTGGGGAGGACAAAGGTGGCCAAACTGAAATGATAGGTGATATGTGTGTCTGTGTGTGCATATATTTTTAAAAGTGTTTATTGGGCTAGAAATCCTGTAACTCTGGGCAATCAAGGTGGGGTGATATACAAGCAGAAAAGAACTTAATCCTTCCTGAAAGAAACACTTTGAACCTATCAGGTATTTCAGGTAAAATGCATTTCCTAACACTCCCTAGGCAAATATTTAAAACAAATAGAAAAAAAAAAAAGTGTTTTAATTTCCCTTATATAGATAACACTCCACTTGATTTCTTCAAGATAGGGTGGCTGTAGAAAGGTCTAACTAGTCAGAATGCCATACAATTTGTATAATTTGACTGTTTTCTTCACAGTTTGGGGGCTTGGGCTATTTGTTTGTTTGTTTGTTTGTTTAAGGCAAATTATGTGGGAAATTATCTGCTTCAGAAATGAGTCACCCTCATTCCAAGCGTAACTTCTGGGACTCATGACTATGTACACCCTTTCAGAAAGAGAGGAAGCTGGACTAGCATAGGACACTTTGCCTCATGCAGGATGACCTGTCAAATATTCATGAATCCACAGGTATGAAGGACTCGTGGGGTGGCCTAATTGCTTTTAGAACTGCTTAATTCCTGTGAGTAAGCCACTCCAGAGGTAACTATTTGCCAAGCTATAGTTACTCTGGGTTCGACCGTTCCTGGCCCACTTTCAAAACAGCAACAGTATTGTTTGCAAACCCCAGTCAAATAAGGCACTGAAAGAAATCTCAGAAACTGAATGACATTCACTTGCCTACACTGAGCCACTTACTGTTTAAAAGACTAAAACCCCTTGGTCTACAGGGTCTAAGTTTTTCCTTATTATGACTTTGGCATAGACCAAATAGCAACCGTCCCCCAAACATATCCACCACCCTCATCCCCAGACCCAGAGGTATTATCTTGTGTGGCAATAGGAACTTTGCAGATATGATTGAGGGAAGGGTCATGTGGCAAGAACAGTGTGCTGATTATCCATGTGGGGCCAATGTAAACACAAGGGTCCTTAAAAGAGAACATAGGCAATTCAGGTCGAGGAGAAGGCAAGCTGATGATGAAAGCAGAGAGCCGAGTGATGTGACCTCAAGCCAGTGAATCCATCAGCCCTTAGAAGCTGGATGAGCCAAAGAACAGATTCTCCCTGGAGCCTCCCCAAGAAACCAGCCCTTCCAGCACCTTGACTCTGATTCTCTAAAATCCATCTCAGACTTCCAACCTCCACAGCTCTAAGATAAGAAGTGTGTGTGGTTTAAAACCACTGAAAGTACGGTCACTAGTTTCACAGCAACAAGAAAACTAAACTGGATCCACTTGGAAATGTCTGAAAAGTTGAAACATTATAGCCAACAGCCCATGAAACAGCCTCAGCCACTTTGAGCACAGTGCTCAGACAACTCCTTAGGTAAAGCTGTCCACTGGCTTGACTACATCTGATGGGACCACCTACAGCTACGGAAGAAGGCCCGAGTCTACAAGGAAGCCACGGGAAAGGAGTCTTCCCAAAGAGATGCTCTATTATGGATGCGCTGCGCTAAGTTGTTCAGTCGTGTCTGACTCTGCAGACCTATGGATTGCAGCCTGCCAGGCTCCTCAGTCCATGGGATTCTCCAGGCAAGAACACTGGAGTGGGCTGTGATGTCATCCTCCAGGGGATAGTCCCGACCCACAGATTGACCTAGAGTTGCTTACATCTCTTGCATTGCCAAACGGGTTCTTTACCACTACCGGTATGGATGGTGACCAAGCAAAGGAATCAGACTCTCTCTCTGGGAGTTTTGAGTGCAAGACACCAAGAAGGCAGTAAAACTACAAGGAAAAGAACAGGAGTGAGTAAACAGGGGGAAAGGAAACAGAGAGGAGCTGATGAACAAAGAGGACAGAGCAAGCAGAAGGAGCAGTGGACATCACTCTGGGGACCAGGTTGTCCCACATCTCCAAGGTTCCCAGCGCCTACAACTGCTCTGCCTCGGGAAGAAGTGGGGCCCTCAAATAACACTGAATGGATGAATGGTCATCAACTGCATCTCATTCTTCAAGAGACCAGGACTGCTGCTCAGATTGGTTCTTGGGCTTCCTTCCTTTCCTAACTTGCAGTTACCACAACCTGCCTGAGATGACTAGAGTAGTTTTCATCCTCAACAATCTTACAGAACCTAAACGCAATTCTGTCTACCCTAACCTCATCCTTTGAAAAGAGCATGGAGGGCAAAGGGCTTGACATTTCTTCACAGAAAATATAAAAATGGCCAACAAGCAGCACTTGAAAAGATGCTTCATGTCATTAGAAAAATGCAAAATCAAAACTGTAATGAGGTATTGCTTTACACCCATTAGGGCAGCTATACTCAAAGGTGAAGTATGTAATGAAATTGGAAACCTCATACATGGCTGATGGAATTTAAAATAGCACAAACCATCACAAAAAATAGTTTGGTGATTCTTCAGTAAGTTAAAGAGAATTACAATATGACCCAGCCACTCCACTCCCCAGATATGTACATAAAAGAATCTAAAAAATAGATGTTCAAACAATAACTTACACATGAATGGTTATAGTGTAAACTATATTCACAATGGCCGAAAGGCAGAAACAACAAAAATGTCCACCAGTACAGATAAAGGATTGTTGGTATGTGTGTACGATGGAATATTATTAATCCTTGTTGATATGTGCCACGACACAGAAAAATCTAAAATTCATTATGTCAAGTGAAAGGAGCCAGACACAAGAGGCCACATATTATATGAATCCCTTTGTATGAAACACCCACAGTAGGGAAATCCACAGATACAGAAACCAGATTAGTGCTTGTTTGGGGTTGTGGAGAAATGGGAGTAAGTGCTCAATGGGTACTAAGCTTCCTTTGGGGGTGATAAAAATGTTCTGGAACTTGACAGTGGGGATGGTTACACAACTCTGTGAATGTACTAAAGGCTACAGAAATGTGCATTTTAAAATAGTTAAAATGATGAATGTTATATGAATTTTACCACAATAAAAAGATTGCTGATGAACCGATCTGCAGGGCAGCAACAGAGACACAGACATAAAGAACAGACTTGTACACATACAGGGTGATGAACTGTATGTGTGGCATTAAAACATACATATTACCTATATAAAATCAGACAGCTAGTGGAAACTTGCTGTGTGATGCAGGAAGCTCAAATCCAGTGCCCTGTGACAACCTAGAGGGGTGAGGTGGGATGAGAGGGAGGTTCAAGAAGGAGGGGACTTACATATACCTGTTCATATATAGGTATAGGTTGGTTTCTGCCATATATCAACGTATATATCATAAATATATCATATATTTCTGCCATATATCAACAATTATCATAAAGCAAATATCCTCTAATTAAAAATAAATTATAAAAAAATATTATTGGAAATATATTTCTTGTAACATATTCATTTATTTGCCACATTTTATAGATATTCACTTTAATTTATGGTGATGCTGGCAGATACTCCAAATCCTGCTCTGGTTGCAAAAGGCTTTTGGAGCTGGGTTATTCCTTCACTATCAAGGGTCCCATGTGCGATGTAAAACAGATATCTCTGTGTGACTTCTCAGAATCGGACTCAGGACTCCAACCACATGGACATCTGTTGTCAGTCTATACTCTGCTGTTAACATACAGCTTGTTTTGTAATGACAACAAAAATGTCAAAAGCGAATGAATGCCATTTGGCCAGATTAATCTGACCTTGGAAGAGTCTCTGAGTGAGCAGGAAAAACCATACAAAATTTAGGTTCACACAGACCTTCCATTTCTAACATAAGATCAAGATACCTTAAAATAAAGAAACTCATCATGTTGGAGAGGAAAATTCATTTTCTCTCTACCCTTCTAGGTTCTTGGCTGAGACACCCCCCCATCTCCGATAAAAGATTAATAGGAGGAAAACAAACAGAAATTTAATAACAGGTATGCCTACTGGGAGACACCCAGAAGAACTGAATAACGCCCCCAAATGGCCCCAACCTTCAGCTTAAGTACCTTCTTCAGCTAAAGGCAAAAGAAAGATGTTTGGGCAGGAAGGGGACAGTTAATGGGAGGTGACCAGGAAAAGCACCATCAACCGGGGTAAGGTTGTCCTGCAGATCTAAGACTGTGTCTTCTCTAAAGAGAAGTGTTTCTAGAGACAAAGGCATTCTTCTCTTCCTGGTACAGAGAGAGGGGCACTGTTGTACATGTAAATGTCTCCTGCTGTTGTTCAGTCAGTCAGTTGTGTTCGACTCTCTGCCACTCGATGGACTGCAGCACACCAGGCCTCCCTGTCCTTCACCATCTCCCAGAGCCTGCTCAAACCCATGTCCATCGAGTCGGTGATGCCATCCAACCACCTCACCCTCTGTCATCCCCTTCTCCTCCTGCCCTCATTCTTTCCCAGCATCAGGGTCTTTTCCAATGAGTTGGCTTCTTCACTTCAGGTGGCCAAAGCACTGGAGCTTTAGCTGACTGTCTCTTCGAAAGGGTAATTTCTACACGGTTTTCACGGCCTCTCTGCTGTCCATTGTTTCTTAAAAGTGACTAGGAGAAGGAAATGGCAACCCACTCCAGTGTTCTTGCCTGGAGAATCCCAGGGACGGTGGAGCCTGGTGGGCTGCCCTCTATGGGGTCGCACAGAGTCGGACACGACTGAAGCGACTTAGCAGCAGCAGCAACAGCAGGCTGAAATAATCCTTATGCCAAGGAGGTAATTTGGAAGTGGCAGATTCTGCCCCCTTCAATCCCTTGCTAATAACAGTCAGTCACTAAGTGGATTAAGAAGTTAATAATGACACCATTAGAGAATCAGTTTCTTAGAGACTGTGACTGACACTTCCAAAGAATGTTATGGCTATATGTCATCAGGCTCTTCAATAAAACTAAATTTTTCAAGTGAAGAAAATGACACACAGGCCTACCTTTGTTTAAAAAAATACAAAAGAAGACTGTTACATTTCTTGCTTCGCAAAATATTCTAGAAGGGTTTGTTCTATCAGCAGATGGCGCTGCCAACATATTGCTGAAATTAAAAAGATGACAATGGCCATTTTCTTTAATCCCTTTATTAAATAGTAAATTTGGAATAAGTTATTAATTTTTTGTCGATGTCATGCTTGGAGTAATTTTTGTCATTGTCATGCTTTATCACTCTTGGTATTAGTGGGCCACCTCCAAAGTTCTAAAATCCTAAGTTTAATTAAATTATTAAATAGAATGGCCTTTTAAAATATTATCTTTATTTTTATTAATATTAAGTAATAGTATCTTTATAATGTGTCTTTACTATGAACTTTAAAATTATTGCAAACTATTATTAATAGTTAATATATTTATTAATGATAGTAACCTATCTTTATTATTATTAATATTGACTACCATGGATGAGGTTATTTTCTAAGGGGTAGGGACATTAGTGGGTTTTCACAGAAGCGTCTTACTTAAGCTGAAATGGTGTTACTACCTCCATTTCACAAAGGAGAAGACTGAAAGGGAGCCAAGTTATATTCTTTGCTCAAGGCACACATCTCTGTAAGAGATAGAAACAGGGTTCAACATGAGGTCTGATCCTTTCAAAGCGCAAGTCCTTAAGCATGCTGACCCCTGTGACACAGTGCCACGGTGCTACAGTATTCCCAGGACTGGGGGAAAGACACCTCAAAGATAGGTTTATAGATAAACACAGATCATCTTAAACCAAACACCCAGATGGCCCTGATTCACATCATTTAAAAAGCAATTTAACTCCTACTTCCTTGTACCCAGAATCCATTCAAAGCTTAAAACAAGTCTGACCCCATTTCTGTTTTGAGAAAATTAAGAATGAAAGGTGATATCCCATTGAGTTAGAGAGAACAAAGACCGTGAACAACATTCAGCATAAAAAGCAACCCGAAACACAGAAATACTGCAAACTCTATTCAGTGTGTGAGCAGAAAGCAGCCGAGTTAACGAGACAGTCTGCGTGGTAGTGCAGAGGAAGAAGTAGGTTGTTTGCATATTTAAAATTTGACCTTTTCACAATCAGATATTTTTCTGAACTGCGAAAGGGAAAAACCAGAACTTTCTGAGTACAAAGTTAAACAGGTAATGCCAGAGCTGCAGAAAAAGCAAGCAAGACCCAGGCATAAGGATTCTATGTTTTTCTCACAGACAAATCCTACGTGTTGATGTATGAAGGTTATCTGATAAAAATAAACTTAACACAGCAAGAGAGTTTGTTCTTCAATCTCAAAAAAAAAAAATTATTAGTCACGTCTAAAGTCAAGATAAACTGGAGATATAGAAGCCAGCCCTCCATATCCCATTCAGTTCTATTTAAAACCATCATCTCTCGGGATGAGAAAGAACACTCCCGGGTCATGAACACTATTTTACTAAACTGAGTAAGGTTTTCTTCCAAGTGCCTGGGATGGACCCTGGTGTGCTAGATCAGAGCCTGTAGTTCCTCTCATCTCCCTGTTATAACAGAAAAACCAAAGGACTCCCTTTATCAGAAGCTGTAACTGAACATTGGCCCCTGGCATTTTATCTTTTCAGGAGCAAATCAAGACAAATCTGAGATACAAGAAATCTTTCTCAGGCTTTTCCTGAGGACGAGACCATTCTCTGCATGACAGATCACATGGATTGCTTGGGAGGAATGCAAGGACAAGGACTAGAGGGGCCCGTCACACAAAAGCACAGCTCGTGATTTATTCAGCCCTCCAACTGTCCTCCCCACTCTGGCCCCACAGCCCAGCAGCTTTCTTCCTTTCCTTACTGTTTCTGGCATGCTGACGAAGCATAACTTATATTCAAAGAGACAACTTTCTTTTGGGCCCCTCTCACACTTTCAGGTGTGTCCAGCGGGGACAGTCCTTCCCTGGGCTTCTCGGTGGCTCAGATAGTAAAGAATCCGCCTGCCAACGCAGGAGACACAAGTTCGATCCCTGGGTTAGGAAGATCCCCTGGAGAAGGGAATGGCAACCCACTCCAGTATTCTTGCCTGGGAAATGACATGGACAGAGGAGCCTGGCGGGCTACAGTCCATGGGGTCGCAGAGAGTCAGACACAACTAAGTCATTAGACAACAACAAACCCTCCCTTGTTCCTGGATAAAGAGCAAGGCCTGTGCCTTTTCTGCTCACCCTTAGGTAATACACAGTTCTACACACTTTAGAAGGTGCCAACAGATTCATTTTAAAAATGACAACTTCCAGTTCAACATATTAATCAGAACTCTTTTGATTAAACATCAGAATCTTCCCCTCTTCCCCTGACCAGCTCCGGGAGTATCGTACATGGGGGAAAGAAAGAAAGCACAGCTGGAATCTTCCTCCTCCCAGGGCACATCTCTCCTTCCCTGTTTCCTAGCTGTTTTCTCCTTCCTTCTGAGAGGGGGTGAGCATGAGGGGAAGGAAGAAGGATGTGGACAGGATGTGACAGCAAAGTATAGAAAACGCTTGGGAGATCTCTCACCTGAACTGCGACTATTTTAAGCTGGCTTCCCACACTGCAGGTCTGGCAGTATTTTAGGGTTAACTCTCTCACAGGGACACGGTTGTAGGGTCCTCCGACAGGCTCCTCACTGGTGGTTTCTCCCCTGAAGTTCCCTTGACTAAGGCAGGTACTTCTCCATGCTAGGTGATCACTCTCAACTCCTTCCTCAACCCGTAGGTGTGGGGTTTCTCTCCCAATGCCTTGCTGCGCCCCTCCAGGTTGCCTTCTATGCACACAAGATGCCCTAATCAGTTGAGCCCATATCTAGACCATCTAGACCACAGGAAATGACGATGCATTCCATGTCATCCCAGCAAACCCTGGGGTAAGGCTGGGCCTATTGCAGCAGCAGCCTCAGTGTCAGGACACAGACCCCATCCAAACACGTTGTATTCATGAAGGCACCAGGATTCCAGAATCACAGAGCAGGTTCTGGCCTATTCGGTACCCACAGTTTATGGTGCATGTAAGCAACATCACACATTTTAACACTCTGTGACAATGCTTTGGGAAATATTGTAACCAGTTCTTCAATTCTTCATAGTAAACAGTCTTGGCTTCTCAGAAATTGTTGTAGCAACACAGTGAAGACTGAAACCACTCTGGCTTTCAGATTCCACATTTTTATTTACTTCATGAAACAAGTCAGCATCATCGGAGCAGTAATGGGAACATCTTTAATTTCAGCTCAAAACAGTAACAGCTACCAAAGTTAACATAGTTGAAACCTTGTTCTACTTTACCGTACCTTTCACAGACATTCTTCCCCAATAACTTAGATCCTAAATAATCAGAATCTTAAAATAGAGACTTTGAGAATTATTGTACCTCAAGAGTATCTTCTGGTGATACTGGAGCCCTTGAAACGCTAATGCAAATAGCAAAAGGCAATGAACACTTGGGAATAGCTGAAAGGATCTAGGCAGCCCAGTTTTCTTGATGATGGAGCTGCTCTTCAGAGCTAGAGGAATTCTCCCTAACATCAACAGAGGCCGTGATCCTGGAGAAATGTGTGCATGGGGATGGAATGGAGGAGGGGTGGCACTCATGCAGTGTATTTACCATCACCAATCTAGAAGCTGAGTATAAGGTCAGATACACACAGCGGCAGAGAGTCTCTGCTGCCCTAGAGAGATGATCAGAGACAAAATACAAAGGAAAAGGAAGAAAGACTAGGTTTTGGAGTTTTGCCAGTTTAACAATCAATCTTAGTTTTCCATGGTCTCCCATCTGTAAACTTAAATTAACTTGGAGAACTCTATCAAGAGATATGATAGATTAATATAATATATATCAAAATACTAAGGGTAACTGGACAGCTACATGTGAAAGAATGAAATTAGAGAGCACTCCCTTACACCATAAACAAAGATAAACTCAAAACGGATTAAAGACCTAAATATAAGATGAGACACTGTAAAACCCTTAGAGGAAAACATTGGCACAACACTCTACAACATAAATCACACCAAGATCCTCTATGACCTAGAGTAACAGAAATATAAAAGCGGGACCTAGTTAAACTTAAAAGCTTTTGCACAGCAAAGGAAACTATAAACAAGGTGGAAAGACAACCCTCAGCATGGGAGAAAATAATAGCAAATGAAACAACTGGTGAAGGATTAATTTTCCAAAATATACATGCAGCTCATGCAACTCAACACAATATTGTAAAGCAATTATCCTTCAATTAAAAATAAATAAAAAATTTTTAAACCCAGCATTAAAACAATCTTAAAATTTGTAGGAAACACAGAAGACTCCAAGTAACCAAAACAACCTTGACAAAGAAGAAGAGAGGTGAAAGAACCATAATTCCTGACTTCGTACAACAAAGCTGCAGTAATCAAAGCAATATGGTACTGGCACAAAAACATACGCATGGGTCAATGGGCCAGAACAGAGAGCCCAGAAATAAACCCACGATTAATTTATAACAAAAGAAGAAAGAATATATAATAGAGAAAATACAGGATCTTCATTCAACAAGTGGGGCTGGGGAAGCTGGACAACTACATGTAAAAGAATTAAATTAGAACTTCTCTAGCATCATACACAAAAATAAACTCAAAATGGATTAAAGACCTAAATGTAAGACTGGATGCTATAAAACTCCTAGCAGAAAACACAGCCAGAAACGTCTTTGACATAAATCACAGCAGTTTTTTAAATCTGTCTCCTAAAGCAAAGAAAATAAAAGGAAAACTAAATGAGACTTAATTAAATTTAAAAACATTTGTATAGCAAAGAAAATAAACAAAACTCAACCTATAAATGGAAGAAAATATTTCAAAAGACATGACCAATAAGGGGTTAATATCCAAACTATATAAATAGCTCACACAAAAACATCAAAAAACTAAACAACTCAATTTAAAAATAGGCAGAAGACATATTAACAAATAGACATTTCTCCAAAGCAGATACACAAATAGCCAATGGGCACATGAAACGATGCTCAACATCATTAATCTTCACAGCAATGTAAATCAAAACCACAAGATATTGCTTCATATCTGTCAGAATGGCAATCATCAAAAGGAACACAAATAACAAATGCTGGTGAGGAGACAGAGAAAAGGGAATTCTCATACACTGCTGGTGGGAATGTAAATTCATGCAGCCACTGTGGAAAACAGTATGGGATCCAAAAACAAAAAACAGAACTACCATATGACCGAGCAATTCCACTCCTGGGTATATTTCCAAAAGCACTCATTCAAAAGAATACATGTACCCCAATGTTCATAGCAGCATTACTTAAAACTGCAAAGGTATGGAAGCAGCCTAAGTGTCTATCAACAGACGAATGAATAAAGAAGATGTGCTATATACACGTTACAGAGCTGTTAGGCATAAGGAAGAGACATTATGGAGGCAAAAAGGCAAAATGGCTGTCTGAGGAGGCCTTACAGATAGCTGAGAAAAGACAAGACGTGAAAGGCAAAGGAGAAAAGGAAAGCTATATCCATCTGAATTCAGAGTTCCGAAGAATAGCAAGGAGAGATAAGAAAGCCTTCCCTAGTGATCAGTGCAAACAGAGGAAAACAACAGATTGGGAAAGACTAGAGATCTCTTCAAGAAAATTAGAGATACCAAGGAAACATTTCACCCAAAGATGGGCATGATAAGGGAGAGAAATGGTATGGACCTAACAGAAGCAGAAGATACTAAGAGGTGGCAAGAATATACAGAAGAACTATACAAAAAAGATCTTAATGACCCAGTTAACCACGATGATGTGATCACTCATCTAGAGCCAGACATCTTGGAGTGTGAAGTCAAGTGGGTCTTAGGAAGCATCACTACAAACAAAGCTAGCAGATGTGATGGAATTCCAACTGAGCTATTTAAAATCCTCAAAGATGATGCTGTTAGAGTGCGGCACTCCATATGCCAGCAAATTTGGAAAACTCAGCAGTGGCCATAAGACCGGAAAAGGTCAGTTTTCATCCAATCCCAAAGAAAGGCAATGCCAAAGAATGTTCAAAGTACCGCACAATTGCACTCAATTCACATGCTACCTTCCCTGGTGGCTCAGACAGTAAAGTAGTAAAGCATCTGCCTGCAACACGGGAGGCCCAGGTTTGATCCCTGGGTCGGGAAGATCCTCTGGAGAAGGAAATGGGAAGCCACTCCAGTACTCTTGCCTGGAAAATTCCATGGATGGAGGAGCCTGGTAGGCTACAGTCCATGGGGTCACAAAAAGATGGACACAGCTGAGTGACTTCACTTTCACTTTCACATGCTAGCAAAGTAATGCTCAAAATCCTTCAAGCTAGATTTCAAGAGTATGGGACCTGAGAACTTCCAGATGTACAAGCTGGATTTAGAAAAGGCAGAGGAACCAGAAATCAAATTGCCGATATCCTCTGGATCACAGAAAAACCTAGAGAATTCTAGAAAAACATCTACTTCTGTTTCATTGACTACACTAAAGCCTTTGACTGTGTGGATCACAACAAACTGCGGAAAATTCTCCAAGAGGTGGGAATACCAAATCGCCTTACCTGCCTCCTGAGAAATCTGTATGCAGGTCAAGAAGCAACAGTTAGAACCGGACATGGAACAACAGACTGGTTCCAAATTGAGAAAGGAGTACAACAAAGCTGTATATTGTCACCCTGCTTATTTAACTTATATGCAGAGTACATCATAAGAAACGCTGGGCTAGATCAAGCACAATTTAGAATCAAGATTGCCAGAAGAAATATCAATAACCTCAGATATGCAGATGACACCACCCTCATGACAGAGAGCAAAGAGGAACTAAAGAGCCTCTTGATGAATGTGAAAAAGGAGAGTGAAAAAAACTGGCTTAAAATCCAATATTCAAAAAAATGAAGATCATGGATTCCAGTCCCATCACTTCATGGCAAATAGATGGAGAAACAATGAAAACAGTGAAAGACTTTATTTTCTTGGGCTTCAAAATCACTGTGGGTGGTGACTGCAGCTATGAAATTAAGACACTTGTTCCCTGGAAGAAAGGAATGACAAACCTAGACAGTGTACTGAAAAGCAAAGACATTACTTTGCCTCCAAAGGTCTAAAGTCAAAGCTATGATTTTTCCAGTAGTCATGTACAGATGTGAGAGCTGGACAGTAAGAAAGGCTGAGCACTGAAGAAGTGATGCCTTTGAACTATGCTGGAAAGGACTCTTGAGATTCTCTTGGACAGCAAGATCCAACCAGTTCATCCTAAAGGAAATCAACCCTGAATATTATTGGAAGGACTGATGCTGAAGCTGAAGCTCTAATACTTTGGCCACCTAATGTGAAGAGCTGACTCAATGGAAAAGACTCTGATGCTGGGAAAGATTGAAGGCAGGAAGAGAAGGGGATGACAGATGATGAGATGGTTGGAGGGCATTACTAACTCAATGGACACGAGTTTGAGTAAGCTCCAGGAGATGGTGAAGGGACAGGGAAGCCTGGTGTGCTGCAGTCCATGGGGTCACAAAGTGTTGGACACGACTGAGTGACTGAACAACAATAACAATCACAAAGAATCATATATCAATAAAATTGATGTAAATGATATAGTCACATTCCTTGAAATACACAAATTACAATGACTGACTCAAAAGATAGAAAACCTGAAAAAATTACACCAATTAAACAAAACTGATTTTGTAATTAAAAACTTTACATTCCACTTTTGGAAACATGGAATAGAAATACTCTTTTCCATTGTTTCCACTAGGCACAACTAAAAACTCTGCATATTATAACAGATAAGCTAATCAACTCAGGCCCTGAGAAATGACATGGTAATAAGTTTTTTGGATTTTCTCTTTGCCTGTTGTATCACAGACTTAGTGCCCAAGAAGTTGGCAAGCAAAAAATACCAAAAAGTATAAAGCAAAAAGAGCCTCAACAAAAGACCGTTCACTCCAGCCAAAAGCAGTAAAGGGGAAACCTGGCTAGAAGGAAAATATCCATTTTACTCCAGCCAAACATCACAGAAAAAAAAAAAAAAAAAAAAAAAAAAAACCAAACGATTCCTACCAACAAACGCTGAGTGAGGAATTAAACCATGCCAGATAGGAAAAAGGTACCTCACCTCACCTATCAGAGTGATGTTAGAGAAAGCCAAGTAGGGACCTGGATTTTGATATCCATGAAGTGATAATGAGGCTCATTCCTACAATGTTGGTGGATGTCACACAGGGAGTGTGGATCTCCATACCCACCAGGTGGTAATAAACTATTCCTCCCATTCCCTGTGGGGTTAGTGTCAGAGGCCTATAGTTAGGCCATTCACTATCACCCAGTGGTAATGAGTCCATCTTCCCTGGTGCATAACTGAAAACCACAGGAGGAGATGTAACAAAGACCTCCCACTCTTCCCAGGAAAGATGGTATTAGTGGAGGCATTACGGAGAGCTGGTCCTCTCAACTCAGTTGTCAGCTGGAGAAACTGGACTTCCATCTTTCCCTGGAAAGAAGGGGCATTATTCCTGAACTCCTGCCCCCTTTTGGAATGGAGTCAGATAAAAATAGCTAGAGCAGAAAATTGAATACGGTGAAGGTTCTCAAATACCAAATACATCCAAGTTTCCGAAACAGGGAAATATCTACTTGAATTAAAACAATCCAAAGAACATCACTGAGATGACAAAGATGTTAGAATTATCTGAGAATGATACTGAAGCACTGAAAATTATTCAAACTGCAATAGCATGAGAAACCAAGCAGAAAAAGTAGAACTACCTAGCAAAGAAAGAGGAAGCCTCAATAGATAAATGGAACAGAGAAAACCAAACCCAAATGCTACAGTTGAATATTACAGTAGTGCACATAAGAACTAACTGGAGAGCCTAGTAGAGCAACATGGAGAGAAAGAGGAAAGAATCGGTCAACTTGCTGACAGAATAAAAGTAACTAATCTGAAATACCAAGAGAAAATGAACTGGGAAAAGAAAAATGAACAGAGCTTAAGAGATTGTTGAGACCGTAACGAAAGATCTAATATTCATGTCACTGTAGTCGTGGAAGAAGAGGACAAAGAGAGTGAGGCTGAAAAGTTTTCAAAGAAACAATGGTTGAAATTTTTCAAAAGGGGTCAAGATATAGATTCAAGATTCTGAGTGAACCACAAGTATAGCAGGCCCAGAGAAATCCATCCCAAGACATACTGTAGTCAAAGTTCTGTACAGGGACTTCCCTGGTGGTCCAATGGTTTAAGAATCCGCCTGCCAGTTTTCCCATACAGCTTCAATGGAAAACATCAGCTGTTCCCAAAGGAAGCTCTGAAACTGGGGTGACCCCTCTGTCCCATGCTGGGGTAAGGAGGCTGGGCCTTTATTCCTCTGTGTAGAACAATTATGTGATTCTGGTTGCCAGGGAATAAGGATGCTAGCAAGCAAGCAAATGAAAGTTGCTCAGTCATGTTCAACTCTTTGTGACCTCATGGACTATACAGTCCATGAAATTCTCCAGGCCAGAATACTGGAGTGGGCAGCCTCTGCCTTCTCCAGGGTATCTTTGCAACCCAGGGATCAAACCCAAATCTCACATATTGCAGGCGAATTCTTTACCAGCCAAGCCACAAGGGAAGCCCCCCAAGGATGCTGCTGCTAACTCGCTTCAGTCGTGTCTGACTCTATGTGACCCCATAGACGGCAGCCCACCAGGCTCCCCCATCCCTGGGATTCTCCAGGCAAGAACACTGGAGTGGGTTGCCATTTCCCTCTCCAACAAGGATGCTAGATTTGGCAAATAAAAACACTCAACATGCAGTTGAATTTGAACTTCAGATCAACAAGGCTTTGTTTTTTTAGTATAAATGTATCCTACATAATATTTGGGGCACACCTTTATGAAAAATTATTTCCTGTTGATCTGACATTCAAATTTAACTGAGTGTCCTTTATTTTATCCGGCAACTCCTCCTGAGAGGGGAGCATGGTCATTCAGAAAAGGAGAGCCCTCTGGAAGAGGGTGGTATCTGAGCAGGGCCCTGATAGGCAAGCTGGATTTGGACAGGCAGAGAGCACAGCATGGGGTGCCCGGGGGTCACTGCACACTTGGGCCAGACACACATTGCCTCAGTGATTCCCAAAGAGGCTTACAGTTGAGGCAGGAACGTGGGCAGCACTTCCAGGAGTAGAAGGGCATAAATCCTTCAGCCTTTAAGAGGATCTAGGGGCATGTTACAGCATCCACCATAGACACACGTCACTTCCCACTGTGTGCTATTGGGAATTATTTGTACCTGAGAGTCAGGTTGGTGTGCACGGGCTTTTATGAATCAAATCATATTTCACAGGAATAAAACAGAGAGGTTTTATGGTTTCTCTCACTTCAAAAAAGAAAAAAAAAGGACCCATTCAAGTTGAGATTGGTGAAATGACATCCCCAAATCCAAGCCCTAGAAAAAAATAATCTCCTGGATGCTCAATATATAGTTTTATTATCAACAACCATGACTGACTTGAATTGACAACTGATTCTGTTACATAATAGTTTCAGGAATAATTGCTACAGAGCATTGTTTATCAAATTAATATTTTTAAATACATAAACATCTATCCACATTTAAATTCCTTATGGAAAACATCCCTATCTAGCAAGTTAACTCATTTGCTTACTTAAGTGTACATTTTGTGATTAGAATACACTGAAAGGTTCTCTCACTTTCTGGGAGTCTTACTAAGATGTCATGTGGCTCAGATGAACACATGGGTATCCTGCTTTAAATTTTTTCCAAGTGAAGATCTTTTAAGGCTATTAATCTGTGCATTTGGGCCAACATCATATTGTTTTTCAGTCACTCAGTTGTGTCCAACTTTTTTCAACTCCATGGACTGTAGCACATAAATGTCTTTATGTTAACATGAGCACCTAATCTCTTTCAGAGAAAAATCTTGGCTCTGGCTGGGGTTTATCTCTTGGCCTGTCTCTGCAAGTATCAAAACTTATTTTCAGGAATACCTCATTTTTAGACTCCTTGTTCTAATTCCTAACTCAGCTTAGTTGAAACAAACCATATTGCTGTATCCTTCACAAGAACATAGAAGAGCTGTTTGCAACTGCTTTCAGGAAATATAACCCCAACTTGTAGCTTCATCATAAATCCTTATTTAAGAGTTGTCCAAAAACATGCAATTTATTGATTGCTTTAGGTGTTTTGAAATTCATATCTTGACTGCTGAAAGCTACATTCTCATGCCACATTATTTTGACTTCCACAAAATTGCTTTTACAAAATTGTGTTTTAATTTTATCCTCTGTTCATCTCGAAGAATATAATACAAAAGAGTTCTGTGAATTCTGTTAATAACAATGATATGTTGATAATAATAATGGTAATACTCATTATTAGTTATGTGATGACAATTCATGAATTCACTCATTCAATAAATCTATATTAAGCAAAAGAAAAGAATCCGCCTGCCAATTCAGAGGACATGGGTTTGAGCCCTGATCAGGGAAGATCACAAGTACTGTGGGACAATTAAGCCCATGCACCACAACTACTAAAGCCTGCACGCTCTAGAGCCCTTGCTGTATAACAGGAGAAACCACTGCAATGAGAAGCCCCTGCACCACAACTTAGAGCAGCCCCCACTCGCTGAAACTAGAGAAAGCTGCACAGAGCAACGAAGACCCAGAGCAGTCAACAAATAAACAAACCAAATACAAAGAAAAAAATCTTTAAAGGAGAAAGGAAATTAAACATCACATAAAGGTTAAAAAAATTGAAATGACAGCAGACTTATTATCAGAAACCATGGAAGTCAGAAGGAAATGGACATCTTTCAAGGAAGAAATGAAAACTATTAGTAAAGAATCCTGTATCCAGTGAAGTACCCTTCAGCAATTAAGGAGAAATCAAGAGTACCTCAGATAAAAGCAAAGTAAGAGAATTTGTTGCTGGTGGACTGACCTTAAAAGAATGCCTAAAGAAAGTTCTTCAAACAGAATAAAAATGATTTAAAAGAAAAAAAGGAATATTAGAACATCAGGAAGGAAGAGAAAACAACAGCAAGAGTAAGAATACGGCTAAATGCAGCAGACGTTTCTTTTAAACTGAGTTTTCTAAGCTACATATGAAGGTCAAAACATTACAGAACTTCATGAAGTAATCCTCAACTTACTTTTAAGATGATTGTTAAATTAATACAAGTAGGGAGGGGAGAATAAAGGGCTATGAAAGGAGATCAATGGATACAGACAAGGAGAGCCCTCTGTGACTACAAAGCGGCAGCACAAGGGAAATTTTTCTGATAGGATATTTCTGTATCTTGACTACAGTAGTAATTACACAAATATACACAAGTGATAAAAGTACCCAGCACTATACTGCACACCTTATATGCCATGTCAGTTTCCTGGTATTGACACTGTACTATAAGTAAGAAGATGTGACTACTATGAGAAATGGGATGAAGGCTACACAGAACCTCTCTGTACTTTCTTTGCAATTTCCTATAAATATATAATTACTTCAAAATAAAACCTTGAAACATTCTTTAAACATTCCACTTAAAAGTTCCAGGTTCAGGAGGATTTATGGTGAGTTCTACCAAATATTTAAAATGGAAAAACAATACCAGTTGTTTGCAAAGTTTTTCAAAAAAATAGAGAAGGGAATATGTTGATTCTTTCTTATGTTCTACTCTACGTCAATACTAAAAGGAACACAAAATTACTAATCATTACATCTTATAAGTATAGATGCAAAAATTCTTTAAAATATATTAACAAATTGAATCCAACAATATATAAAA
Source organism: Budorcas taxicolor (assembly GCF_023091745.1). NCBI lineage: Eukaryota > Metazoa > Chordata > Mammalia > Artiodactyla > Bovidae > Budorcas > Budorcas taxicolor. The sequence continues at coordinate 27,374,476 of NC_068913.1, read as the reverse complement.
ATAATATATCATGACCAAGCGGAGTTCATACTAAGAATGCAAGGTTGGTTTACCATTTGAAATTCAGTGTCACATATTTAACAGAAGAAAAAACATAACACTTAATGATCATCTCAATAGATGCAGAGAAAGGTATGTAAAAAATTTCAACACTCATTCCTTATGTAAAAAATTCTCAGGGAACTAGTAATAAAAGAGTAGTTTCTTAATCTGATAAAAAGTCACCTATAAAAAATTTATAGCTAACATTTTAATTATGAAAGACTATATGTTCTACCTTAGATAAAGAGCAAGATAAACATATCTGCCTTCACAGCAAGCATGCAAACACAATAAAAAAGAAAAGGAAATAAAAAATTGAAAAGGAATAAATAAATCTGGTTTTTTCATAAATCAAATATTTATGTGGATAATTGAATTATCTACCAAAAAGCTACTAAAATTACTAAGTGAATTTGGCAAGGTTACAAGGTTATAAAGCCAATATCCAGAATCAACTGTATTTCCATATTCTAACAACAAGTAATTGGAAAGCGAACTGATTTTTAAAAATGTTTTTCCAATGTCATCCACAAATATGATACATTTTATATGTGTAACAAAATACATACAAGATCTGTATACTGAAAACCGAAACATGAGCAGGTAAACACATCGAGGTATTTTATGTGATGGAATAATATTCATCAATAACAATCACTCAGAGGAATTAAGGAAGACTTGAAGATACACAGATGAACAATGTTTCTAGATAAGAAGATTCAATTTTTTTAAAATGCCAATCCTTCCCAAATTGACGCATAGATTCAAGGCATTCTGAATCAAATCCCCACAGGTTTGTTTCAACTTGAAGTTTTGCCTTGCTTTGTTTTTTGTATGTGTGAAAACTGACAACCTAGTGTTTATATGGAGAGGTAGTTTCTAGAAAGGCCAAAACAACTTTGAAAAGAAATAAGATTTACAATGCCTGATTCCAAGACTTACTGTATAGGTACTGCAATCGAGAGTATAAACATACAGACCAGCGGAGCAGAACGGAGGGTCCAAAGACACACCCCCATCTATAAGTTCAATCCATCTGCGACAAACATGCCAAATTCAACAGAGAAAGATTAGTCTTCAACAAATGATCCTGGAACAACTATGCAAAGAACATAAATCTCCACACTTCCCTCACACCAACTCAAAACTCAACTTAAAATCGGTTATGGACCCACACATAAAAGTTAAACCTATATAATTTCCAGAATATGGAAAAAATTTGCAATAATGAAGTAGACAAAAGATTTCTTAGAAAAAAATACAGAAAACACAAAAATTTAAATAATAGATTAGAATATGTAAAAATTAAAACTGGTTCTAAGTATGACATAGGAAACAAAGTGCAACTATCCACTCGAAATGGTATTTCCTCTGATAAAGAAGCTGTATCTAGAACATAAAACTACTCTTAACAACTCAATATTAAGAACCTAATTTTTTTAATGGAGAAAATATTTTAATAGACTTCTCACCAAAAAAGACACATAATCAAAAAAGTACATGATAAGATGTTTAACATAATTATTAGAAAAATGAAAAGTAAAAATACAGTGAGACTTCATTAAATATCTGTGGAACGTATGCAAACTAGTTCAACAATTTTGTAAAACAGTTTGGTAGTTTCTTACTAAGTTAAATATACTCTTATCCATATAACTCTGCAGTTCCACTTGGAGATATCTGTCCAAGAGAAATAAAAACATACCCATGCCAAGCCTGATACTGGATACTCATAGCAGCTTTACTTACAATAACCCAAAACTATAAACAACCCAAATGTTCAACAACAGATGAGCAGGTAAACACATCGAGGTATTCCATATGATGGAATAATATTCAGCAATAGTGAGGAGAGATTTGCTGATGTGCTCAAAAACATGGATGAATCTCAAAACCATGGTGGTTAGCAAAAGAACCTAATCTATAGTGACAGAAAGCTGATTAGTAGTTGCCTGGGACTGGTGGTGTGAGATCAACTGTAACAGGGCATAAGGGAATTTTCCGGGCAGATAGAAATATTCTGTATCTTAATTCTGAGGGTGATTATATACGATAATAATGTCCTCAAACATCACTGAAGTGTAACTTAAAATGGACACATTTAATCATTTTCAAATTTAATCTCAATAAATGCAGAAAGAAGCAGGAGGTATGGCTGTTGTATAGCACAGACTTAGATACTGTGGTCCTTGTTCTCCATTTGACTCCCATCCCAATCATGTTAATTTATGCCAACTCTTTCCCCTTGCTTCTCTCTCTGTTGATTCAATAAACCGTGTAATCTGAGAATCTGAGTTTGGTCGGTGAGACTTTTCATATTCTGAGCTCTAAAACAGTTTACTAGTAGCATGCTCTGAGCTACCATTAGCATCAAGGCACTTTCACATCATGACAAGGGTACCACCAACTTACACTGTGAAATTTATAAATGTACAATGGGATCAACCTTATGAAATGGAATTGTCGAGACACTGGAACAAATGGCATACACGTATCAATGAGATTCAGAGAAAAATACGTAAGTGAAAGTGGGTAAAGAGTGCTAAATGATGGGGTTAAAAGTAATTTCACATAAAGAGGAAAAAAATACACTTATTGTGCCATCCAAAGGTGTGCACATGGGTGAGACAAGGTCCCCAGACACCATGATAATCGTTAACTCTAAGAGTCATGGTGTCACCGTTGAGGTTCACACTTTTTAAATTGTATGACACATCCATATTTTGGCAGTGAACATAAATGTTGAAACAGGTTGGCACAGGCAATGTGAGACATATGGAGATAAGTCACTTCTCCCTTTTATGGGAAATTATGTTTTAAGTTGTGCTAATATAAAGATTAATGGGAAAAAAAAAAGATTAATGGAAACTGGCTATTTTAGCTGTAACTTTGCTTGTGAATCATCAAGATGATACAAGTGCCAGAACAGCTTTAGTAATCAGATTCCACAAAATACTAAAATCACTGGTCTATGTCATACATTCATTTCTTTTCCAATGAGGACAATCAAAAGAAAGCAAAAGTATCAATTTTCAAATTGATTGTCCAATTGTCCAACAATTGGACAATTACTGTGGACTCATAATCTCACCACTGCCAATGAGGCAGAAACACCTTCACCACGACTTCTGCCTGCCCACCCAGCCTGTACAAATTCAGAAGTCTTTCCTGTCCATCCAATGTAAATACAACAGTTTGTATATGATACAAGCTGGTATATTAGTTACCAAGCGGAACAAAGAGATCAGTGTTGACATTTTAGAACAAATGAACATGTTACCAATACTATACTGACGGAACCCCACACCTGCCCCCAATATCAGCACACTCCCTGTGAACATCAAGATAATATGGTTATGTCAGATTTTAATCATGATGCCCTTCAGAATCATGACAGAAGATGAATCAAGGGCTTGATCCCAACTTGGGAAAGGATGATGTAGAAATGTATAGACCAAGCTTCTTCCTGTATCTTTCAGTTTTTCCCCGATTGCAACCTTACCAACGCTAAAGCCATTCCTATGCAAGGCAGTAGGGAGCATTACCAAAAGAGAAATGAGACTTAACTTTGATACCTGTACTTTGAGTCTAACCCAGAGATCTTGTGGGCCCTTGATAAGCCAAGTTATTAATGCATATGTGTGTGGGAGGGGACTTGATAGTGAGCAATGGAAACAGCGCCTGTCTATCAGCTAAGGGAAGAGGTGTTTCAACACTTTAACAACTGAAGTGACCGTATGAGTACCTGCTAGTTGAGTATCAGCTTTGAGTGTATATGTGTGTGTGTGTGTGTGTGTGTGTGTGTGTGTGTGTGTGTGTGTATATATACACACACATACATACATTATATTTGTATATTTCTGCGTATATATGTATATATATATACACACACATTAGATTTGTCAGTGCCTATGGTATATCAATTGCTAAATACTCTGAATCTATTCCAACAGTGTGTGCCAACTCATATACATGGATAAATACCTTTAACGCATCTTTTGGGAGGATGGACAGCTCACTATGTACTCTAAGAATAAAAGCAAACGAGGTGGGCACCATGCTCTCCAACTGTTTGCATATATTTTGTTTAAATAAACACATATGAACACACCTGGCAACTAGACTTAACACCCAAATGTCAGTAATGTGGAAGAAACAAAATAACCACTTCTTTCCAAGTATGAAACAAATTTCTAATTTAAACTCACTGAATCTGTTGATTCTTCACATTTTTATGAAACAAATAGACTTGGGAAACATCTGGTAAATTCTATCATTTTTTTAAATTGTTCTCGTAATTTAAAATTTTCTCTTTTTTAAAATATAAATTCATTTATTTTAATTGGAGGTTAATTACTTTACAATATTGTATTGGTTTTGCCATACATCAACATGAATCCACCACAGGTATACACGTGTTCCCCATCCTGAACCCCCTCCCTCCTTCTTCCCCATACCATCCCTCTAAAAACATTTAAGGTTAAGCTTAAGTTCATCAGAGCTAAACTCTCCATGAACTAGTCTATGAAAATCTCATTTGTAACCTTTTGGGATCATTTCACTTTAAAAACACTTGGAGGCCCCAAGTATTTTTAGCATTTTTAGGGGAAGAAATAGCAAGATATGACAAGTAGTTATTAGTTGTTTCTAGTCGGACAGGACTGAGCAATTGAACTGAACTGAATCAACATTTAGGAAAATGAATAATGTTGCCATACATGTATCGAGATGTTCTTTTTCACCAAGGCAATGTGGACGTGTAGGTTCTTGTCCAGGTACTTCCTACCACAATTTAAATGTGTATTTTTTCTCCCTGCAGGTTCAAGGTCCACTTCACTGCTTATTTGCATGCTCTGTTTTTCTTTGATTGTAGTGACACCTAATGTCAGAATCAGAGAGTACCTTCAGCTAAGCCCAAGCTTCCCAATTCACAGGGCTTTTCAGATTACAACCTTACCTTCTCCACAGATGGATTTTGCTAGAATAATCTGTGGGGCCATGAAAAACATGACTAAGAGTTAAACTTGTTTAAAATGAAAGTACAATTGTATGTGAAACTGTAAGAATCACACATTCTCAAAATGGGCCATTTCTTGAGGGAAGCCTCCCTTTTACAAAAGCATACATTTTTGGAAAATACCTAAAACATGACATCATGATTATACAGTGGAAGTGAGTAATAGATTTAAGGGTCTAGATCTGATAGATAGAGTGCCTGATGAACTATGGAATGAGGTTCGTGACATTGTATAGGAGACAGGGATCAAGACCATCCTCATGGAAAAGAAATGCAAAAAAGCAAAATGGCTGTCTGGGGAGGCCTTACAAATAGCTGTGAAAAGAAGAGAGGCAAAAAGCAAAGGAGAGAAGGAAAGATACAAGCATCTGACTGCAGAGTTCCAGAGAATAGCAAGAAGAGATAAGAAAGCCTTCTTCAGCGATCAATGCAAAGAAATAGAGGAAAACAACAGAATGGGAAAGACCAGAGATCTCTTCAAGAAAATTAGAAATACCAAGGGAACACTTCATGCAAAGGTGGGCTCGATAAACGACAGAAATGGTCTGGACCTAACAGAAGCAGAAGATATTAAGAAGAGGTGGCAAGAATACACGGAAGAACTGTACAAAAAAGATCTTCATGACCCAGAAAATCACAATGATGTGATCACTAATCTAGAGCCAGACATCTTGGAATGTGAAGTCAAGTGGGCCTTAGAAAGCATCACTACGAACAAAGCTAGTGGAGGTAATGGAATTCCAGTTGAGCTATTTCAAATCCTCAAAGATGATGCTGTGAAAGTGCTGCACTCAATATGCCAGCAAGTTTGGAAAACTTAGCAGTGGCCACAGGACTGGAAAAGGTCAGTTTTCATTCTAATCCCAAAGAAAGGCAATGCCAAAGAATGCTCAAACTACCGCACAATTGCACTCATCTCACATGCTAGTAAAGTCATGCTCAAAATTCTCCAAGCCAGACTTCAGCAATATGTGAACCGTGAACTCCCTGATGTTCAAGCTGGTTTTAGAAAAGGCAGAGGAACCAGAGATCAAATTGCCAACATCCGCTGGATCATCAAAAAAGCAAGAGAGTTCCAGAAAAACATCTCTTTCTGCTTTATTGACTATGCCAAAGCCTTTGACTGTGTGGATCACAATAAACTGTGGAAAATTCTAAGAGAGATGGGAATACCAGACCACCTAACCTGCCTCTTGAGAAATCTGTATGCAACAGAAGCAACAGTTAGAACTGGACATGGATCAACAGACTGGTTCCAAATAGGAAAAGGAGTACGTCAAGGCTGTATATTGTCACCCTGCTTATTTAACTTATATGCAGAGTACATCATGAGAAACGCTGGACTGGAAAAACACAAGCTGGAATCAAGATTGCCAAAAGAAATATCAATAACCTCAGATATGCAGATGACACCACCCTTATGGCAGAAAGTGAAGAGGAGCTAAAAAGCCTCTTGATGAAAGTGAAAGAGGAGAGTGAAAAAGTTGGCTTAAAGCTCAACACTCAGAAAATGAAGATCATGGCATCTGGTCCCATCACTTCATGGGAAATAGATGGGGAAACAGTGGAAACAGTGTCAGACTTTATTTTTGGGGGCTCCAAAATCACTGCAGATGGTGATTGCAGCCATGAAATTAAAAGATGCTTACTCCTTGGAAGAAAAGTTATGACCAACCTAGATAGTATATTCAAAAGCAGAGACATTACTTTGCCGAGTAAGGTACATCTAATCAAGGCCATGGTTTTTCCAGTAGTCATGTGTGGATGTGAGAGTTGGACTGCAAAGAAGGCTGAGTGCCGAAGAATTGATGCGTTTGAACTGTGGTGTTGGAGAAGACTCTTGAGAGTCCCTTGGACTGCAAGGAGATCCAACCAGTCCATTCTGAAGGAGATCAACCCTGGGATTTCTTTGGAAGGAATGATGCTAAAGCTGAAGTTCCAGTACTTTGGACACCTCATGGGAAGAGTTGACTCATTGGAAAAGACTCTGATGCTGGGAGAGATTGGGGGCAGGAGGAGAAGGGGACAATCCAGGATGAGATGGCTGGATGTCATCATGGACTTGATGGACGTGAGTCTGAGTGAACTCCGGGAGATGGTGATGGACAGGGAGGCCTGGCGTGCTGTGATTCATGGGGTCGCAAAGAGTCCGACAAGACTGAGCGACTGAACTGAACTGACGTCAGTTCATCCTGTTGATAAAGCATTGTCTCACTTAGTTACTGGGCTTAGTGGGCTCATGGGAATAATAGTTATAATAATAATGGAACTAATACTAATGGGGAAGTCAAACATCATTTTAAACTATTTATTTTTTCTTCCCCCCCACCCAAAAAAAGCAGCTCTCACTGACATATATACGCTGCCACGGATGAAACAGATAGCTAGTGGGAGTCTGCTGTATGGCAGAGGGAGCTCAGCTCGGTGCTCTGTGATGACCTAGGCGGGTGAGATTGTGGGGGTGGGAGGGAGGCTCAAGAGGAAGGGCATCTATGTATACAGATAGCTTATAGATTCACACTGTCGTATAGGAAAAAAAAAAAACTAACAACATCGTAAAGCAATTATATTCCAAATTGAAATAAATTTTTAAAAATAAGAAAAAGAAAGCAACTCTCTATACTGTCTTATTTCCAGTAACTACAAGAAAGTCTGATAGCCACATGTTTGGAAAGATACTATCTATTTTTCTGTTCCTTTTCATGTTTTCTCTAATTTTCACAACTCTGTAAGATGAACATTATCATTATTTCTATTTCCATTAATAATTCATTTGGCTACTAATCAAGCACGTGAACTCAGACATCAGGTCTCTAGAGCATAAGGACAACTAGAGGCTGTTCAGGAGAGGACAAATAGTCCATGATCACTGATCCTGAAGTGACTCCTCTAAGTAATATACCAAACCATGACAACTGTTAAGGAAATGATGACAGTGTTAGAGGGCACATTATAAAATACATGATTAAAATTCAAAAAAAGAAGATTCCCCTTTCAAGTTCTTGCTTTCCCTCCGTTAGCACTGGAGAACCAGTTCCCCATTCTGCCTCCTCATGGGATCCCTCTTCCAAGCTGTTAGAACCAGCCTCTCCTTCGCTGGGACTCTCACTCTTCACCTCCGTGTATGATGCCTCCCCGAGTGGGAAAAACACATAATCTGTATTCAAAAGATCTAAGTTTGAAACCAAGCTCTGTCACCATGAGCTTGGGCAAGTCACTGAATCTATCTTGGGCTCAATTGAAGGGCAGTAAACAGTAGCTTTTGGCCCAAGATGGCAACCTAGTAAGTCCACATTCTTCTGAACTCTCCTTTGAATGGAGTAGGGAAAAAACTATACCTCCTTGTATACCAGCAGTCCCCAGTCTTTTTGACACCAGGGGCCAGTTTCATGGAAGACAATTTTTCCATGGACCAGGGTAAGGGGGTATGGTTTTAAGATGCTTCAAGTGCATTACATTTATTGTGTATGCGTGCTAAGTCGTTTCAGTCACATCCGACTCTTTGCGACCCGATGGACCATGACCCGCCAGGCTCCTGTGTCCATGGGATTCTCCAGGCTAGAATACTGGAGTGGGATGCTGTGCCCCCCTCCAGGGGATCTTCACAACTCAAGGATGGAACCTGCATCTGTTACTCTACCTGCATTGGCAGGCAGGTTCTATACCACTAGCACCACCCGGGGAGCCCACATTTATTGTGCACTTTATTTCTATCATTATTACACCAGCTCCACCTCAGACCATCAGGCATTAGATCTCAGAGGTTGAGGACCTCTGTTACAAACTACAGAAAGCCATACTTACTCAAACTGAAAATTCAAAAATACAGGCAGGATCAGAGTGAGAAAGGACTGGTATGCCCATAATCTAAAACATATAAAGCAAAGCTTTCAGGGGCAGAAGGGAAGGGACCCCTCCAGCAGCTCTGCAGTGGGGCCTAAAAATAAGGCTAAGTCATGGGATGGTGGGTGGGAGTAAATTTCAACTTTGCTGGAGTTTCTAGGAAGTGCAATAAAACATGGAGTCTTCATAGAGTAGGGGGCCCCAAAGGCACTCACAGTAAAATCAGGCAAGACACTGACTTCAGAAAGTGACATCATTCCCAGGGTTTAGTATCTGGCTGGAAACACCTCTGGAAAGGCATCTTGGCTTGCATACACTGCAACAAGATTTGCAGTCATACACAGAACACTTTGAAAACAGAAAGGAGGTTTATAATTGAAAAGTGTGACCGCTAACTTTTTAACTGTAATAGAAGCAATAAATACTAAATTGAATACGACAGGAATCAAATCAACAAGTTAGAAAACAATCTTGAGAAATTCAGGCCTCCAAGGAAGAGGCTAAAGAGATGAAAATCATCAAGGACACATGGATAACAGTATCTGAAATTTAATATGTGCAAAACAAGTTTTCCAGAAAGAAAAACGTAAACAGAATGAAAACCAATACCCAGCTACAGAGCATGAGAAAACACTTCTAGGAACTCAATGCAGACTTCGGTGTTTAAACAAATTTATCAAGTCCTCAGCAAAATTAGGGAGTAGAAATTTATAATACTCTTTTTTTTTTCCATTTTAAGAACAAGCAAAAGACTCCCACAAGTATCTGGACAGAAAAATAAAGTCAGACAGTACAGAGTTAGACTGGCCTCAAATCTTTCCTCTCCACTAAACAGAAAAATACTGTACACTAAACAAGCAGAACGTTAAACAGCTACATCTAGAATTTACTGAACCACCAATAACTCAACATCCAAGCAAGCTCTCATTAGCATGAGAGTAACAGACATTCTAGATTTACACAGATCAGTAAATATCACCCACACACCATTGCTCTAAAATACCACGAAACAAAGAATTCTGATGGAAAGATATGACAAAAGAGAAATGTCATAAGAAACGAAACCAATATAACTGATTGTCAAAAATGGTCAAAAGTTTCACTATAAAACAAATAAATGCTAAATAGTTTTGTCAAATAGGATGCTATTGACTAAAAGTAACAGGAAACTGACTTGGCTATTTTCAACAATAAGATAAATATATTTAGAATGAGCCCTAAATTTTAATGACTCCAAACTGGTTAAAACGGTGATGATGATGTTTAAACAAACACACACACACACACACACACTTTCCATCTCTACCAGGCTCTTTTAAGATATAGCCACTTTGTCCTACTTAACTACCCTCATGATACCAAGTTGGCTGCCGTAGTTCCATGCATTACATCCAAATGTGACGATATACAGTGAAAAAAGGAGACATCTTCTTTACATTTATTCATTATCATTAATAAGAAAAAAAACTTTTCTTAGACTCCCCCTCCTAGTTCTCTGGCCAGAATCACATCATAAATTTATGCTAAAACCAAGGCTGGTTGAGAACGGGACCACCATGACTGGGTTAAAACAACCTTGGGCACTTTTTGCCATTTGGGGCTGGATAAGTCTTTGCTGTGAGAGCCATCGTGTGCATCACAGGGTATTTCAAATCATCTTTGGCAGTTACTCACTAGATGCCAGCAGCACCCCCTCTCAGTTTAGTCGCTCAGTCATGTCCGACTCTTTGAGACCCCATGGACTGCAGCATGCCAGGCTTCCCTGTCCATCACCAACTCCTGGAGCTTGCTCAAACTCATGTGCATTGAGTCAGTGATGCCATCCAAACATCTCATCCTCTGTTGACCCCTTCTCTTCCTGCTTTCAGTCTTTCCCAGCATCAGGGTCTTTTCCAATGAGTCAGTTCTTCACATCAGGTGGCCAAAGGACTGGAGTTTCAGCATCAGTCCTTCCAGTGAATATTCAGGACTGATTTCCTTTAGGATGGACTGGTTGGATCTCCTTGCAGTCCAAGCGACTCTCAAGATTCTTCTCCAAGACACAGTCCAAAAGTATCAATTCTTCGGTGCTCAGCTTTCTTTATGGTCCAACTCTCTCATCCATACATGACTCCTGGAAAAACCATAGCTCTGACTAAATGGACTTTTGTCTGCAAAGTAATGTCTCTGCTTTTTAATATACTGTCTAGGTTACTCATAGTTTTTCTTCCAAGGAGCAAGCGTCTTAATTTCATGGCTGCAGTCACCATCTGCAGTGGTTTTGGAGCCCAAGAAAATAAAGTCTGTCACTGTTTCCGTTGTTTTCCCATCTATTTGCCATGAAGTGATGGGACCGGATGCCATGATCTTAGTTTTTTGAATGTTGACTTTTAAGTCAACTGTTTCATCTCCTCTTTCACTTTCATCAAGAGGCTCTTTAGTTCCTCTTCACTTTCTGCCATAAGGATGGTGTCATCTGCATATCTAAGGTTATTGATATTTCTCCCAAAATCTCAATTCCAGCTTGTGCTCTTGCCTCTTCAATATTCTTGCCTTGAGAACCCCGTGAACAATATGAAAAGGCACCCTTTCTAGTTTGTCAATGAAAAATGTCTCTAGACAGTGCCAATGGTTTAAAGTCACAGGAATAGAGTAATCAAGATTTCCCTTTGGGGCTACTTGTGAAGTCTACCCCTCCTAAATATATAGCTGCACAGAGACAAGGCAATATCTGAACTAACAAGTTTCTTTCAGAAAAGAGACTCGTATTAGAGAAAATAATCTTAAGAAAGCAATTAACAGTATTTAGTTCAGTAATCCTGTAAAAGGGATATGTATGTTAGTCACTCAGTCACATTCAACTCTTTGGGACCCCATGGACTGAAGCCCATTAGGCTTCTCTGTCCATGGAATTCTCCTGGCAAGAATACTGGATTGGGTAGCCATTCCCTTCTCCAGGGATCAAATCTGGGTCTCCTGCATTGCAGGAAGATTCTTTACCATCTCAGTCACCAGGGACATAAGCAAATGAAACACAAAATTAAAATCTTGTATTATCTGAAACAAAACAGAGGAAAGATGAACGAAGAGCTTTAGCAGGGCTGAGGATGCTAGTACATTGTTTACACATCAAGCACACAAAATATCAGTCCCTATTAGAAGAACTATAATATGCAATTTACTTGCCTTAAAGAAATTTGTCTTTGAATATTAATTTTCATTGTGGATCTGTATGTTCAATATTTAGCCCTAAGAACCGTGACCAAGAACTGGCTATGTGAAGGGGAAGATCAGCTGTATCCTTTTCAGGGAACACACCTCAATTAATTCCTTTTGAAATTATACTCAAAGATGTATACTTCCCCTAGAAACCTAATTTATTCCTTGTCTTGGTGCTTTCACAACTGCAGCTTATAAATATAATTTAGATTTTACAGATCAAACCATAAGCTGTGAATCTTATTTATCCTATTACAAACATTATGTCTGCTGTCTTAAGACCCTTTGTCCTCTAATCTCATGATAATAAGGCCATATCTGCACTTTCTCCAGTTTTTCAAATGAAGCCAGCTCTCCCAATATGATCCAAGAGCCCTGCCCCCATCCACCCCAGACCCAATGGTTACTTCTCTCCTTCCCTGGGTCTGGGACTCACTCACTCCTCTTTCTTCTTCCTACTCACTGTATCCGTTCTTCATCCATTTGAAAACTCTACTTAGACTCCTCTGAAGTCGTGCCATGGCTGCCTCCCAATTTCGCACGTTCCACTTTAACTTCATCCACAGTTTCCAAAACAGGTTCTCTCCAAACTGGATCTGGGGACCCAAGTGGCCAGTCTAGGTCTCAGATCTCCCTCCATCAGAGAAAAAATGTGTTGTCTCTTTGTAGGCGGAGGAACATTTTTATGGATGATAAGGAAAAAGTTGCCTTCAAAGGTTACAGGTGAAAGCCATAACTGAAGGACTGAATTGTAATGCAAAAAGCAACCTTTGTAATTGTAATCTTATGTAACCCACAGGACAAGTACTAAAGAATAAATCCCATTTATATCCATACTGTGAAAACACTGCGTGTCAAGTGTTTAATTGTAGCAGCCTCAAAGTTCGGAGACTTGAGATACTTAATGGAAATGAAAGGGGTATTGTTTTGCCTTGGGAAATGTAACTGCTCTTGACAGAGCAAGAATCTGCAGACATTGACCAGGAGAAGCTCATAAACACACTATGCTTTTAAATGTCTGACATAAATTAACATGGCTCAATAACAAATTCTGGAGATACCTATTCCTTTAAAGCAAAGGTGCTTTTTTCTAGAAATCAATATTTTTAAAATAAATATTTGCCTCTACAGGATTTAGAACATAAAGACAAATAAACATTTTCCACAGTAGATTCTTTTCTCTTTGAAACTGAATGGTTTCAAAACTTCCTCTTCTTATATGGTACAATATTCAGTATTATTAAATGAAAAAGAGAGAATTAGAAATATTGATAGAATGGCAATATTTGTTCTAAAATAAAAAATATGTAGATATATACAAAGATGATAGATAATAAGTGGAATGGGGACATGCCTGAATATTGAGAAAATATTTCTAAAAAAAAGCTGAAGAAGCTGATAATAATTATTGCCCTAGGAAGATGGAAAATGGAGACCTACTTCCAACTGTCAACGTATCTGTACTGTTTATTTTTTATATAGCCTCAGTGAAAGACAACTGAAACACAGAGAGACAGACACACAAATGCATGGGCACACACACACAAAATGGACAGATACCCCTAATCCTGAATTCAATTTACGATTTATGTGACCTATTAATCTTGTAAAAATATGGGTCACTGCCCTTAAAAGAATTAACAAGGGTAGACTATCTTGATTGATTAAAAGTCTTTTAATTAGATAAATGTATATACTATTCCCAAGTGGAATGAAATGGTGGTGAAGAAATGACTTGAAACAAAAACTAAAAAAAGGTATTTGAGATTTTTCAACAAAATTAAATTATAAGATTAAACATATCACGTGCCATTGAAGTAAATTTTCTCAAATTTAACAGCTAACCAAGCAACTACAGAGTTATTTTCTTAAAAACAGGATGGTCTACAGAGAAGTAGCAGTTGAAGCTGATGACAATCTTAAATATACTAATCATAAGGGCAACTTTGAAAATGATTGCAGGCAATTTTATGAAAAAATATAAGATCACACTGAAAAATAAAGACCAATAATACCAGAAAAACCTTCAGAAAAATACCAACCACCTGGTGTCTGAGACAAGTATACTTAAGAAACTGATTAATGTTTATTAAAGAATTTTTTAAATTTTGCTATAATGTACATATATTTTAAGCATTTTTACTTGAGAGAAAAATCTTCAATAGAACTATTTGTGATCTACTGTACAATAAAATCAATTTTGGCTGACGTGTATATGTTTCAAAATACCATCTAAAATTACCTAATTCCAATGACCTTTATTAGCTCCTTTTACTCTCAACGTTGTCCTAGTTTACAAGATACACTACATGGTCACACTAATCAGCTCAGACACCTTGGGACCTCATTCTATTACTCCTCAAGTAGCTGACTTTCTTATTCTCACTATCGATTAAAACCGATCATCTCTGGGGCATTTAACAGGGATGTCCTCAGAATGTTTTAACATTTTTCTATAAACCACTACCAGTCAAGAACAAGGTGAAAGCTCTCCCATTCTACTAAGAGGAAAACTTACGGATGACTGGCCAGCTGTTCCTCTGCTTGTAAGTACTGGATGTAAAATGAACACTATACCTCAAGTTTCTGAATCTTCAGCAGGAAGGATTCTGTTTCAATAGCATGTTCCAAGGAAGGTTCCCTTTGAGGATTCTATAGAAGAAAGAAAGTACAATTAAACGAACACATGAATCAGAAGTATACTAAAAGAATAATAGAACCTGGCTACGTGGGGTTTCCCTTAGGATCACAAGGAAATTTTAGCAGGAAAACTATAAACTTACTATACAAAAGGAATACATTTACCATATAAATTTAATATCTCACATACATACATACGTCTTCATAAAACAAAACTGAACATTCCTGCCTTTAAGAGACATGATGTAGGAACAATGACTACTTTCTTAACATGATAAAATCAAGCCAGTACTCTATCCGAAGTTAAAATACTAGTAGGACACTCTTTAATGTCAGAAGATAACCACCACCTCCACTCTTTAGCAGTACATTTATTAATATAGTGAATAATCAAAAAAAAAAAAAAAGAGAAAGACAGGGAGGGAGAAAGGAAGACAAAAATTTGTTGAACAACCACCTAGATTAAAGATCAGCCAACTTTTTCTACAAAAGACCTGAGAGTAAATATTTTAAGACTTCACGGGTCATACAGCCCTTGTTTCAGCACTGCACTTCTTCATTAGAATGCAAAAGTAATCAGAGATAATAGCAAGGCAATGGACATGGTTGTGCTTCATCCAGTCATTTCTATTTATAGACACTGACATTTGAATTTTATACAATTTTCACATGTCACAAATTATCATTCTTCTTATTTTTCACCCAAAAACATTTTAAAATTATAAAAACCACTCTTAGCTCTTGGTCTGCACAAAAACAGGTGGGCCAGGTTTGAAGACTCTGCCCTAGATCACTTTAACAACAATTAAGTCCAAGAAGTAGAACGTGGCAGGGTAGGTAGATGTGTGTCTGTTGGGGAGGGGGTGAACAGAGAAAGACAGGCAGTACTGGGGAAGGGCAAGAGAAGCTTACTTTCTTTTTGACACAACTCCATACTTTAAAAATGCTTTTCCATAATCATAGATTAATTATAAGAAAAAATTTTAAACTATTAGATAAATATAGTATCTAATTACCCGCTTTCCTTTTTTTGGGGGGGGGGGGGTGGGGCATGGTAAGGTAAGGGATTTTATACACAGTCAAATTCTTAAAATGTTAAATTTTAAAACAGCATATTTCTCTTTTCCTCTTTCTCAGAAAAGAAGGGGGGATCTGCTCTCTTCAGCTATTAATTCTAGTTCTGTAAAGAGAGTAAACCTTAGGAATTCCTCTGTTTTATATCTAATCTCAAGCCTCACTGACCTTTCATCGAGAACAATAGCGCGCACACAGTTCCGACCTTCAGACCAGTTCCTCCCCTCCCCCACCTTTTCCTGGTGTTGAACTCTAGCCAAACATTAGATTACCCTGGGAAGTAAAAGGTGGATGAAAAAAAAAAGCACAAAGGTGGTATTTGGCCTCATTCTATCAGGACACTCGATCTCAAATTAGAGAAAGAAGACTCTTTCTTTCTTAGTGTGAGAGGCTAAGAACTGGAGAACAGCACAGATTTTTCAGACAAGCCCATTTTTGTAAGTTTGCAGGTGGACTGTGCTCTTGTTTCAAGGCAGGTGGGGCTCTAGTTCAGGTGTGTGTGTGTCTATAAATCCACACCCATTTTTAACCAGAAACATCCAGAATACACTTCCAGCAAGAACACTATTTCAGGTAAGCAAGCAAAATTTCCAGATTATTTAATCAGTGGTCAAGCTCAGTTATATTTAAAGGATCACCTTTTCACTGTATAAAACTGAGGCCTTCAGTAAGTCAGAGGGAAGTTCAGCGAAATTTTTCTTCTTTTAATAAATGAGGTTTTCTTTGTTGGCTTCATATTTTCATCAGGCGAGCGTAGGCTCCTCGGTTTTTGTCTCGTCACAAAAATTTGGAGTGATGCTTTTATTCTCTACTTGTATTAATGTTACTATAATAAATTAACATTGATCAAAAGTGACCCTTTAAAAATTATGCTGCAAGTAACAATTGTTCCTCTGTTTTCTTTTTTTAATTTTCATATTGAAGTATAGTTGACTTACAGTATGTAAATTTCTGCTGTACAGCAGTGATTCAGTCATAAAGGACATATACGTAAGGAATATAAAGAATATATACATATATATATATATATACATTTTTATTTTAAATATTCTCTAAGGGGCTCTCTTCCCCAGGAAAGAGAACAGAGAGATGGAGTTAAAGTTTGGGCTTAGCAGATGCAAACTTATATATAGGATGGATAAAAAACAAGGTTCTACTGTTTAGCATAGGGAACTAATTTTAATATCCTGTGAAAAGAATGTAAAATTTCACTCCCTCTTTTCTTTTACAGAGAATTTTTAAATATTTAAGTAAATGACATACGTTAAATTACTTTTGAAAAGTAAAGTACTGTCAGAAAATGCTGCCAGTGTTTATAACACCTAATTGTAGACATGTGATTATTGGCCTCCGAGTGCAGTGTGAGCTGTTCCCAGCACATGACCACATCATGTTCCTCTGTGTCCCCCAATTAGATTAACCCAGGCATCTGATACTAGAGGATTGTAAGTCATTCATGTTCTATTCACCAGGGAAATGACTACTCATCCGAAACAGTAATATATAAATTGACTGTCTTCATTATAGAATATATTTAATACCTCTTTTACAATTTATCAGTGTCAAACAGAAAACAAATATTTTGATTTTTTTTAAGTAGAACACTCTGACAATTATACCTAATAACTTGAAATCTGAAAAAAAAATCAGTTCCTGTTTAAACTTGGCAGCTTTAAACTAAGAAAAAGGTGAAGTTATAACTTCTTTTGCTAGAGATTCTACCTACTTATCTCTGTCCGTATCATGAAGAATTTCTTCTCACGCTTCCTCCAGATTAACTGCTTCTTAACTCCTTGCTTCTAAAGATACCTGGAAGAATCTTAAGGCAACTGGGGGCTTTCTTCCCCAGAAAAGAGAACAAAGGCTCATAAAATTTTGCAGTCAAATTCAGAGACTTTGAGACTTCAGGGGCTCAATCACAGATCACCTAGAAGCTCCCTGGACCCAAGTTAAGACCCTGCCTTAGATGGTTGCTTCCATTTCTACAGCCACTTTCACCCCAACAAAGCCTGCCCTCCCCACATTGGACTCTGTGTTCCAGACTCAACCATCTTTATCCCCTCCTGAAATCTACCCTTCCTTTGTTCCAACCTTTACAGTACACGATGACATCCATAAGGTAAAAGATGGCATTCTGAAATGTTTTACAGTATTACCAAGTTATAAGAACTTAAACTGTGATACTTATCAGCACCATGATTATTGTTTAACAGGGTTTCTCAATACAAAGAAATTTACAAGTGAATCCTTTCCAGATTAGGAAAGAAAATAATTTAAATAGAACCAAAGCAACCATTTTCAATCCAGGAGAGAACCGAAGGGATGCACCACTGGCAAGAGAAAGACACTGAAATGGGAGGCCTGATTTTTAAATAGGGCAGAGTTGCACAATGAAGGGCAAAAGGCTGAGTAAACGATGGGAGGATAAAGATAAAGGACTATCAAGGAACTGAAAAACAAGAACCTCCATATTCCATTTTTCCTCTCATTTCCATTTTAAGCACGAATTGTTCATGCCTCATCTTACTGTCTTGGTATAAAGTTAAAATGGTGTTTTAATCAAAAGGCAAAGATTATTAATGCATGACACTTGTCACCTTCCCACTGCATTCAGCAGGGGCAAGCCCTTTAATCAACATGATTTTATCTGAGATTTAAAGCAGCACTGTAAGCACTCAAAGGCTGTCAGAAATAGGCTTTGGGTGACTATTTGGGTGTCAACGTCATTGTACTACCCACAGGAAGCCCAAACACTGTGGCTTTTCATCAAGTGGACTTTTATTGAATTGACTGCATTTTTACAATAATTTAAAAATAAAATGTGAAAGTTCTAGATGGTTGTACCATGTCAACTCACACAAGCAAAGCAACCTGTCAGCCTAAGTTTGGTCTAACTCTTAACAAATGTCTTGATGACAGCCTGAGGTAACCTACTAGATTCTGACATTTTTTACCATCCAGTTCTGAAGGATTCTTGAGAAGACATGATGTCACACTCAGCTCTGGCCCTCTGCCTCTTATTCACCACAGTTTCTTCCAACCTTGCCATTGCTATCAAAAAGGAAAAGAGACCTCCTCAGACACTTTCAAGAGGTACTGGAATTTCATTTTATTTTCTAAACTCAGTCATTTGCATTGTTTTAAAATTCTTCATCTCTTGCCCACAGTCTAGTTATAAAACCAACTCAATTAACTGGAATTTTTTGTTGTGTGTTACTTGAAAACAAGGGAAAAAGAACTCCAGAAATTATCAGTTAATTTTAAAGAGTGAGCCAAATCAAATGAAAAAAAAAATGCTGCATCTTCTATAGAAATAGTGGGAAACTGGTTTCATTGCCTATAACTTTGGTAACCAGAGTCCTAGAAAATTCTGGAAAATTCTATTGATTGATATGTCATATTGATATCCTAAATGTAATCAGGATTTCCATAGAATCTGTTCCAGTGCTCTGTCCAATATTTATTCAGGCAAGAAAATAATTTGGAATGATTTTATACTGGGATCCCTCAAAAATTATTTTATCTCCATCCTCCAAGAATTCTGGTTAACCAAGTGTTTGCTATGCTGACTCTGGGAAACTGCTATAGTATTTTTAGACAACACTACACTGTTTAGAAAACATCTATTTTGTACCAACTGCTTTACTTCAGCCTAAGAAACAATTATATCTTCACCTGTAAAGATATATAAATAAGATCTCAAAATTGATTCCCACATTTCCAGCTACCAGAAGTGTAAAGAAAATTATTCATCTGCACATAGCTAATTCTAAATTAGTAGCACATGCCAAAAAAATCTTGACCACTAGTTGGAATGGCAATGTGAACAAAGCAATAAACAAATAGAGATAAACTATAGCATAATTTCAAATTTGAAAATATTGACTTTCCTTCCAAGTTAATTTATCCCTTAATAAATGTACTGGATGCCCGCCAACTGCTCACCAATATTCATCCAAAATAATTAATTCTACTTTAGTTTAAAATCACAGAAAGTCTAAAAATATCAGTAAGCTTTTATAAAATAAATAAAAGAGGGAAATATTTTCCTAAGTGTAATTTATCATGTTATCTCCATATATACACATACAATAGTCATAAAACAATGAACTCATTACCTTAAATTGCCAAAGTCCAAACTAGTCACTGCCCTTAAAGACCCTAGAGGGCTGAATTAAACACCATGTGTAACACCGAGTAGCATATGGAGCTGCTTGGAGTGGGGAGCAGCACCAGTTAGACAGAGACATTGTTAGGGAGAAGAGGGAATATTAATTGGAAAAAGGTAAGAAATTGTTCAATATAAAAGTGAACCCCAAAACCTTAATTTTCTTTGGATTCAAAAGAACTGCTCTGCAACCAGCACCTAGCATACAGTAAGTACTCAATAAACACATATTGAAGATGAATGAAATCTCAGATGAGAAGTAAACATAGCCAGTACTGAATTAGGAATTATGGTAACTAAAATCATGGCATCCAGTCCCATCACTTCACGGCAAATAGAAGGGGAAAAAGTGGAAACAGTGACAGATTTTATTTTCCCGGGCTCCAAAATCACCGTGGATGGTGACTGCACCATGAAATTAAAAGACACTTGCTCCTTGGAAGAAAAGCTATGACAAACCTAGACACGATATTAAAAAGCAGAGATACCACTTTGCTGACAAGTTAAAGTTATGGTTTTTCCAGTAGTCATGTATGGATGTGAGAGTTGGACCATAAAGAAGGCTGAGTGCCAAATGATGCTTTCTAACTCTGGTGTTAGAGAAGAGTTAGACTTCTCTAGAGTCCCTTGAACTGCAAGGAGATCAGACCAGCCAATCCTAAGGGAAATCAGACCTGAATATTTATGGGAAGGACTGATGCTGAGGCTGAAGCTCTAATACTTTGGCTACCTGATGCGAAGAGCTGACTCATTGGTAAAGACCCTGATGCTGGGAAAGAGTGAAGGCAGGAAGAGAAGGGGACAACAGAGGATGAGATGGTTGGATGGCAATATCGACTCAATGGACATGCATTTGAGCAAACTCCAGGAGATGGTGAAGGACAGGGAAGCCTGGCATGCTGCTGTCCATGGGGTTGCAAAGAGTTGGACACGACTGAGTGACTTAACAGCAACAACAATGAACAGAGACCCTGAAGACAGTTTAAATTCTGTACCACCTCTGACCTATTGTGATTATGAGGTAAAGTATATAAAAACAATTATAATACAATATGACTATCTTGCCAAGCTATGAACAAACTGTTTGAGAGCAGGGACTATACTCCCCCACCTTTGTACACCCAGTGCCAAGTGGAGCAAGGCATATAGCAGATGTTCCTTTAATGTTTGCAGAACTAAGTTCACCAAGGGCAGAGACCAGTAATTCTTCCCATTGCTGACATTGTGGCATTGAATGGTATTTGCAAAGGAATAGGGAAATTAAGTAGGAGCCTAGTCTCAATGGCTGTTTCCAAAGGAACTTTTATAGAATGCTAAATATAGCATAAAGTTACTACATAAACTCAAGCAAAGAAAATCCTTCAGGATTACTACAGACAGGAATGATTCCTGCTATGGTGGGGGTACTAAGCTAACATAAGTTGGTCTTCCAATGCCCAGCTTCTAAAATCAGGCAAAACAAACCAACAATATTTCTGGTAAGGGAGTATAATAATACAGTCACTTTGGAAAAAGTCTGGTAGTGCCCCCAGAATGGTAAATGTACAGTTACCATTTGATCCAGCAATTCCACCTCTAGGGATAAACCCAGGGAAGATGAAAACATATGTTCACACAGAAGTTTTGCACCGATGTGTTCACAGCAGCAGTATTCATAAAATCCAAAAAGCAGAAACAACCCAAATGTTCATCAAATGATGAATGGATAAACAAAATGCAGTAGAGTGTTACAGCAGAATGGCCCAAGAACGAAGTCCTAATACACGCAATGACGTGGATGAGCCTTGAAAACACTGTACTGCATGAAAGCATCCAGCCGTAAAATACATCACATCTTACAGGATTCCACAGACACAAACATCTGGAATAAGCTAGCCTACAGACAGAAAGTGGGTTCGGTGTTTCTTAGGGTTGAGGAAATGAAAGGATTAGGTGGTGATAACTGAGTGGTAAAGGGTTTCTTTCTTCAGGTGATAAAAATGTTCTCTAATTATTGCAGTGATGGTTGCACACTATGTAATTATACCCAAAAAGTTATCTACTTTCAATGGTTGAATTATATTGTTATTAATTATATTTGATAGTCTATTAACAAACAAACTAAAACCTGACAAAAATCATACAATCATATTTATCTTGCTTCATAACTCTGCTTCATAAGTCCTGGCCGTCTTCTAAGCCATGGTATCAAAACAAGAAACTCCAATCTGACACACTTGAAGCATACGAAAAAATCTGAGTACAAACTAGACTGCAAATATTTCTATTTTCAAATTAATTCGATCGTTTCCATCTGTAGACTGAGACATTTCCAGAAAATACTTTGAAATACTTTGTGCATTCTCGACAGTCATTCTTCAATCGCTAGTATACATCCCCTACTCCTCCCATCACCTCTTTAAGGACCAGTAGGTTCTCTCTCTACTCCTTGTATTCGGTTTCCCTCTCTTCCACTTTTTTGGATGCTTCCAAAACAACTGTGTTTTATTGGTTTATCTCTCAACCATGAAATTTCCACAGCAGAAGTTTTTAACCTGTTAAAACTCAAAAGCAAAATCTGAAATTCTGTTTTTTCATGATGTATTCTGGTTTTAAAGGCATCCACATCTCTCAGTACTCAAGCTTCAAGGACACGAGACAGTATAGTCCAATATATTCCTAACAGATTTACAAAGTGTGCATGGGATTCCCAGGGGGCGCTAGTTGGTAAAGAACCCACCTGGCAGTGCAGGAGATGCAAGAGACTTGGGGTCCATCCCTGGGTCAGGAAGACCCCCTGGAGGAGGAAACAGCAACCCACTCCAGTATTCTTGCCTGGAGAATCCCATGGACAAAGGAGCCTGGCAGGCTACTGTCCACAGGTCACCAAGAGTCGGACATGACCGAAGCAACTTAGCACCAGCACTTACAAAGCATGCAGATTAACTAGTCTTCTCCTGTATAATCTGAAAGCCAGAGTTTTTCTGTGGTCCCAAGATCTTATCAATCACCACTAACCATAGTAGCATCTACTGAACATTTACTAGGTTCAAGGCCATGGGTGTTGAGATGTGAAACACAGTTACAAAACCTCAGCACTACCATCTAAAAGGATACAACCTCTTCCTATCAGAGTTATAATCATGCCCTCTATATCAAATTTCACATGCGCATTTCAGAACTCTTCAGGGGTCTTGAGTTGATACACAGATTTCCCTCTTCTGTTTTAGGATGGGGAGATGACATCACTTGGGTGCAGACTTATGAGGAAGGTCTCTTTCATACTCAAAAAAGGTAAAATACCTCTCATTCAGCTTTGACAGATGATACACATACCTCATCATTGAGAGCCAAAAAACTAGCAAGTTAGCTTTTGAAAGGACACAGTAACAATTTGCTCTGACATTGAGTGCTGTTTAAACTAAGAGTTGCTATTAGAATTTTTATAAACAAGAGTTCTAAATATCCTTGTGTTAATTCTTTAATAACCCAGGCAAGCTTTTATACTGAGGAATAAGTGACTTAACATTTTATTAGTGTCAGACATACAAAATAATGATTGGATATTTGTATATATTGCAAAATGGTACAGCAATAAGTCTAGTTTAGACTTATTAAAGACTTATTTAGACTTAAACAACATCCACCAAGTAAACTTTTGAATATAAGCTGCATACACAAAACACCTTTACACACTGGGCATTATACAAGCTTAGAAAGAAACCTGGTTTACAGCAGTGCTTCTCAAGGCTGTCTGATTATCAGAACAATTCAGAGAGCCTTGTTTAAAATCCACATTCATGGTCAGCCAGTCCAGTACTTACTGAGTACCCACTGCTATGTGCCAGGCATTGTTCTACACTCAATGACCAAGAGTGACATGATTTTTATCCTTTAAGATCTACTGACTTTGAGGGGATAGAGCTGAGACACTTACATTTTTAAAAGCACCCCAAATGTTTATCAACTATCAAAAGAGCATTCAATTCAACTCTTCAAAGAAAAAGGAAAGATTCCGAATAATTGAGTAACACACTCTCAACACTGGACAAACATTACCAAAAACCACAGAAAAGTTTACAGAATAATCTTGATATCAAAGAGAAATGCAAACAGTAAACAACATATTAGCAAAGAGGAGCCAGCAGAATACTGAAAAAACACACTCTGATAAAGTGAAATTCAGTTTGGGAATGCCAGAAGATTCAAGATTAAGAAATCTGTTAAAATAATCTAATATTCATAAGGACACAAATCATCCAAGTGTCTATCAACATCAATGGTGAAGAGGCATTTACAATAATGCCAAATCCATACTGGAGCTTTTTAAACTTTTATCCAACAATATCCATTTATTTTTATTTATCCTAACAAAGAAATATCCATCCCAGTAAAAAAAAAAAAACCTAAAAACCCAAGATCACGCTTACTGGGAAAATCAATTAAAGTATCCCACTGATGGGATTCTTTAATCACCACAATTACTAACATTGTTCTCGAGACACCAGTCAATGCAATTAGATGAAAAAAACTTAAGAAGAGTGTGAAAGTATCTTCATTGGCAGACGTTGACTGTGTACATGAGAAACTTGACAATCAACTCTAAGTATTTAGAAGTATCGAAATTAAGTTAAATTGTGAAGTCTCTCAGTCGTGTCCGACTCTTTGCAACCCCATGGACTGTAGCCTAATACCCAGTAACCAGTGGCATATATATATATATATATATATATATATATATATATATATGTAAATAAAATTAAAGGACTTCCCAGGTGGTGCCAGTGATAAAGAACCTGCCTGCCAATTCAGGAGATGTAAGAGACATGGGTATGACCCCTGGGTCAGGAAGATCCCTTGGAGGAGGGCATGGCAACCCACTCCAGTACTCTTGCCTGGACAATCTCATGGACAGAGGAGCCTGGTGGGCTACAGTTCATCAGCTGACAGACTCGGACATGACTAAAGTGACTTAGCACACACACATAGAAAATTAAAGTGGTTAACTAGCAGGAAAAAAGATAAAACATCTCAGGATAAATGACAGAAAATGCACGAAATCTATTATGAACTGAATGGACTACTGAAAAAATTACAAAGCTATGACGAGAGTTCGGTGTTCTTATATAGGAAGACTCAACATTGTAAAAATGTCAATTCTCTTTATACTTCACATTTTTTAAAGACAATCACAATATATTAGTATAATTTTTGTTTAAAAATTAATTCTAAAATTGAAATGGGGTCATAGACACAAATAGGAACATTCTGAAAAAGAAACCAGTGGGGACTAGCCTTTAATCAATATGTAACATTTTACCAAACTACAATAAAACAATATGTTACTGGTAAATGAACTGAACAGAAAGGAGACAATAGAAATAAAACCAGAGACAACAGAAACTGTGTATGTGGTAAAGTAGCATTTTAAATCAGGAATAGGGGACACAGCGTATGTAAAACAATTACTGTTAGAATTTGAGAGTCATGTGGAAAAGAAACTTGGATCCATACCTCACATTTTACACTGAAATAAATTACAAAGATTAATTACAAGGATGAAAGCATTAAGGTAGTAGAATATACCATTGCAATATTTTATTTCTTTAACTTCTTGCAGTATGGAAGGGCTGATATCACGGTGAGGCATGAGGCGTGTCTAGGACGCAGAAACAAAGCACTTAGTTTTTTGCCCTCGGTGCTACTCTTGCCTCACCTTTGTATTTCTTTAGGCTTGAGTATCGCCAAAGTTAAAAAGGAAAAGAAAAATAAGAAATGTGAAGTTGGTAAATGTTAGCTTTCTATGTTATAAATTTTAAAAGTTGTAGGATTTATTTTACCTAAAATTAATGTAAATTCTAAGTTTGAGGATTAAATGAAATTACTAACAACTCAAAGTTTGTTATTTTCTTTGAGGTCATATTTCATATAATTACCTCTGTTCTTTTAAAGATTTATGATTTATATTTTTACATGTCTCTTTTTGGACCCGACATCCTCTCAAAATTAAACATTAAAAAATATCTTATGTATCCAAATCATAATTCATTTATCCTTTACTATAGTCAACATTCTAACTTTTCTAAACAGCAGTCAATTAACTACCATAAAAAATTTTTTTCCAAGAGTTAAAATCAAACTGACACTGACAAATATATAGGAAGGGAACTGTCACTGAGATTGCTTATAGAATTATGACGAGTGAAATTGGTAAAAATAACCAAATATTAATTGGCTTTTTTGCAAACTAAAAACAGAAGAAAATAAGTAAAAACTTTATTCTCCTAAAATTTTATACCACATGTTCACTGGAAATGAATGTCTTGTTCATATCCTTTCAACTTTGGAGACAGAATTGACTCTTTCTAACTGTACTACAGTATATGTAAGAATGACCTGGTCAACTTCTTAAGCTATGATTCCTGGACCTCACTCCCAGAGATTCTGATTGAGCGGACCCGGAGGGAGTCAGAAAATTTACGTTTCTAATGAGCTACATTTCTGGTGAGGCTGATGCTTCAGTTCTGGGGTCATTTTATGAATAACACTACTATAGATTACAATGCTGTGATTTGTCAACCTGAGAATTTTAGTTAATGTCTTACAGAAAGTATGAAAACCTTAAATCTAATTTCCCTGTACAGTTTGACTTGAATGAATCACTTGACTCAATTTCACACTCTCTCTGTTTAGTAACAAGCCTCTGATGGTTATTCATCACTTGGAAGACTGTCAATACTGCCAAGGTAATTTATGCTTTTAAGATTGTATTTTATTTTCAATATGAAGTAAGAAAGTGACCTAGTTACAAATTAAGAAGTCACTTGAAATTGAAAAAACAAAAAAAAAAGACAACTGATGGAGTACCACCATTTTACTAAGGGGCTTACTAACTACAATGATTGTTAGCAATCTACTGAATATATGTATATTATGTGTCCTTCAGGATTTTACATCTCTCTGCATCCCCTGCCCCCCAGAAAGGTGGGAAAACTGGCTGAAAAGATGATGCTTTAACCAATGAGTCAGTGAATTATGTGACATTATAAAACTGGTGATTTCAATGTGATTATCCCTTGATGTTCCCCTCCACCTTGGATAGACTGTCTTCCTCATTGCTTTCCCAAGAGAGACAGAGCAGCAATGGGCCAATCAACTATTAACATCCAAGTTATAGAAGCAAACAAATGCAAAATACTAGCTTTATTTTGCTACATTATTTTAAAGTAATCTTGATCCTTGAAACTAATTGGCATTATCTTTCCCCACAGCACTAAAAAAAGTGTTTGCCCAAAATAAAGAAATACAAGAAATGGCTCAGAATAATTTCATCATGCTGAATCTCATGGTACATGATCTCTACAATTTTTTTTAATATTTCAATTCAATGGAAAAGTTTAATCTCTTCTAGTTTTTATTTAAGGGCAAAAAGAGCTATACAGTATTAGTGGACATAGAATGTTATATAGAATTGTAAGAGGCTAAAATATACAATTTACTGAAAATCTGTTTACATAAAGTATTTTTAAATCAACTGTTAAAAACAATCCAATCCAATAACATTTTTTTTCTTCTTTTGCTAGCATGAGACCACAGATAAGAATTTATCACCTGATGGACAGTATGTGCCTAGAATCATGTTTGTGGGTAATTGTGTAATCTCTTTCCATCAGATTTACAAAATCAGTAGCCTTCTTGCTTTTATTTACTTTCAAATGTTAGTTCATTTGAAACTAGTCCTTTTAATACTATTTGAAGTACTATTCCTTTTAAAGGGGAGTCATTAGTAACCCAGTCAACAACAGCTCTTGTTAGCTCAACAATCAAACTCATTATATCTATATTTGCAACTTATAAATATTAAAATTTTATTTTAAAATTAACTCATGCTATTAAATCAATCCCCAAAATACTTTCAATACAGTTCTCTAAACTATGTTGATAGAGCTGTAGCACACCAAAATGGAAATTCTGATTAATTCATCATGAATTAACATGTATGAAAACTGATTTAGCTTGTAAATATGCTTAACGTTTGTTTCAGAGCTAGAGGCATGACTGATTTTCAGAAATTTAAAAAAATACATAAGTAACTTATTTTCTGTGGGCAGATCCTTCATTAACAGTCAGAGCTGATATAACTGGAAGATACTCGAACAGATTATATACATATGAACCTCAGGATTTACCACTATGTAAGTATTCTCAAATTATCTTAAACAGTGATGCTAGCAACACTTGACTGTTAGAAGGGTGAGTGATGCCCTCCATCAGCACTTTCCCTCAAACAGTGCTTCCCACCCATCATAGTTCCTGGGATTGGCAGTGGTGGTTGTGGTCAAAATGTAAACTCTTAGCTCCAGTTGACATCAGAATTTCTGGGACAACTTGGAATCTCTTTTCTCAACAGGGATCTCTAACAGTCCTTGTGATCACTAAATGTTAAGACCATCAAACAGGATAGAGTACACACTAAAATTACACTTTAAGAAAACCAGTCCATTCTCTTATCAAAGATCATATATGATTCCCTCAAAGTGATTAACAATTAAATCTCTTCCTCAGTCTAATTTGGGACTTTCATTCTTAACAACAGTCACTATTAGCTATGCTTAATAAGATAGTTATGCTTGTCATATCCAACAAAACTAATACAAAATAATCAGTTAACAAAACAGATACCCCCTCAAATCCCTCTGATAAAATTCTTTAACATAAAGTTAATTAATCAGCTTTTAAAGGTCTAATCCCTAAATTTATGTGTATACTTTTCTATAATAGTTTTTAATATTGCAGATAAATCCTCATATCTTTATAGTTGTTAAACAGGTTGATTTTAGATTCACAGTTAATTATAAAATTTTATACTCTCATTTACTGATAATATATATTTACTTTATTACAGTGATAGAAAACATGAAGAAAGCATTAAAACGTATTCAATCCGAGTTATAATATATTACCTCTAAGAGGTCAAAAGTCATGAAGAAAATCTTCTGGTTAACTGACCAAAACTAAATGGGTGGGTATATGAATTCTGTAACATTATCATTTAGATTCTTAATGTGCTTGAATATTCTTATGAAGGTAAAATGATATTTCAATAAAAGTCAAAACCTGAGCATGACAATGTTGTGGTTTGCCTGCCCTGGTAGCAAAGAAAGCCTATCATGAGCTGATAGTTACAGTGGAGACCTAAGAAAAAGGCATCTGCACTAGTTGTTTCTATTTTCTGATCTATCATTCCTTCCACCAAGTAATCTAATCTTATTTCTGACCCCTCTGTTACACAGAACATGCAAGCTTAGGTCATGCTTGATCTTCATGTCCCCAAAGCAAACGGATTCATCTCTATCCACTTATTGTTTGAACTTTCAGCAGCGCAGCTCTTAGAACTAACCATTTACTTCTTTTTATCTCTAATTATAATAAATTTAAATAACATTTTAAACTTTAAATACGTTTTTCTTATTAGGTGGATATTTACCACTTAAAAATTTTAAGAAGAACAAAACTGTCTCCAGAATATTAAAGAATTCCTCCAGCTAACTAGCTGAAGAGCAATCTATACACTCTAAAATTATCAAATGTTCAACCACCAACTTAATTCTTCACAGGAAACTTCTGGAGGATCATATCCATGTCTTCTACTCCTTCAAATAACAGTCCCCCTAAATCCTAATTTTTTATGGACAAAATTTCCATCATCAGTTGGAGTAATTCTGGTTACTGATGAAAATCTCTTAAGCAGCTGAGATTAATATTCAGAAAGGTGTGAATGTTTGAGATGGGCAAAAATTATCCTAATCCATAGCATTTGGCTGCATTTAAATAACTTGATCTTAGATAAAAAGGCACACTATCTTATGAGATAGATACACAACATTTATGATGTTGATATCTAATTAATTCCAATGTTTCATGAGTCAGAGAAAGAAAAGTTTCTTTCAGATTTTACTTATTATTCAGTTCATTTTAAGCAGACTTTTAGCAACTGATCTATTTAGATATAAATAGGTTACAGTTCAGTTCAGTTGCTCAGTCATGTCCAACTCTTTGCCATGGACTGTAGCATACAAGGCTTCCCTGTCCATCACCAACTCCCAGAGCTTGCTCAAACTCATACCCATGGAGTCAGTGATGCCATCCAACCATCTCATCCTCTGTCGTCCCCTTCTCCTTCTGCCTTCAATCTTTCCCAGCATCAGGGTCTTTTCCAGTGAGTCAGTTCTTCGAATCAGGTGGCCAAAGTATTGGAGTTTCAGCTTCAGCATCAGTCCTTCCAATGAATATTCAGGACTGATTTCCTTTAGGATGGACTGGTTGGATCTCCCTGAAGTCCAAGGGACTCTCAAGAGTCTTCTCCAACACCACAGTTCAAAGGCATCAATTCTGTAGCGCTGAGCTTTCTTTATAGTCCAACTCTCACATCCATACATGACCACTGGAAAACCATAGCTTTGACTAGACGGACCTTTATTGGCAAAGTAATGTCTTTGCTTTTTACATAACCATCAATATTAGATATCTATGTATCCCCTTTGCAAAAGAATATTAAATATCCTATTTTTATTTTAGATCAAAGTCGAGTTTTTTTTTTAATGCATTCTAAGAGACCAAAGTGTATGTGTATTCTCTATAGTAATTTAATATATGAAGAGTAATATAGCTGATTTCATTGTTGCATAAATAGTACAGAGGCAGAAAATGTCAGTGGTTATTTACAGTGAACTAAGAAGGAATTAGCTGATAGTTGCAGCCTTAAGAACTAATAAAATAGAATATTCACTTGTTTTTCTTTAAGTAGTATAAAAATGTTACTAAATGATAAACTGATTATTCTTTACCATGAAAATATACATGCCTTTATGTTTTCATATGTAAATTATATAATTCAAGTATGAATAGAATTACACATACAAGAACATTTACTATACATATAATGTAACTTATTTTCAAATGTGTATAATCAATGTAATCTTGCAACCAATTTAGTCTCCATCTCTACTCTAACAATTAAAATTCTATATCTTAGCTGATATTTCTGATTTCTTCATTTTATAAACTCAGTGGTTTAGACTCCATCATTCGTGGTTACCCGAGGTTTGAAATGCAGGACTAAGCAGAGAACACATGTGTACATGTAACTTAACTTCCATTACTTTTAGCCTTGTAACCTCTAAAAAGGTATTTATTCCATCATTAATACACCCAATATTAAGAATTATATTACTTATGCTAACTATCTGAAACAATATGTACAATTCCGTGTGTACAGGCATTTTCATAGAGAAGTCTGGGGAACTTTCATTTACATTTCAAAGAAATATAATACTTTTTAAAAGTTACATATTCAAAAGGAGATTAGAATAGGATTGTCAGTAAAGAAATTCCAGTTGAATTTAAATGAGAGATTAGCAACCTTTTTTAAAAAATAAAAGTATATCCTATGCAACATGTAAGACACAGTTATACTAAAAGCATATTTGCCGTTTATGTGAAATTCACATTTAACTGGGTGACCTGTACTTTCATTTCCTAACACTGGCAACCCCTGTCTAGAGTTACTGTACAAGCTGCCCCGTCTCATTTTTTGCCGAAAATAGCAACATTCCTCTTTTTTGTAACATTTCTTTTATATTTCAAGTCAATCAATTCCTAAGTTCCAGAAAGTAACTTCAATTATTTTATAGCACTTAATCTGTCCCAATTAAGCTTATACGCTGTGCCATACACTGTGTTTGATACTATAGATCCAAAGATAAAATAGATAAAAATAAGGCAATTCTGTTCCCGAGAGTTCCCAATCTAATGGTAAGATCCATCATGAGGCTGGCCCTGACTCCAAGTGGGGCTTCACAGAAGATGCAGTGTCCATGCATCTCTATATATCCCACCATCACAGAAATCCACATGGTTAAACAATAAAACACATGATAGGGGCTAAAGAAATTATCTTCATTGGTTTTAACTTGAAAATACAAAAGTGTACCAGGTTTCCTTAGTAAGGTCCTTCAGAATTTTAGATTAGGTTAAGATTCTGTGCCAAGCTTCAGACGAACTTTAACATAGAGGATCACATACTATAAAGACTGAGACAGATGTGCTTGAGAATTTCCAGTAGCACTCCTTGAACATACTGCACTGAAAGTGACCGTAACAGGATGTCTGTGTATTCACAAACATCCTTACTGTGTAACAAAAGATAACCTCCCCGCCCCCCTCCTCGGTTTTAAACATTGTTTCTAACGCAACGTTTATTTTTTCACTAAAGAAAAGCACTTGGCTGCTGAAAGGCAGCCTCTCTCACATCCACGCATGCACACCCCCTCATAAAATACATGGTGACTGCTTCAGGGGGAGGCAAGACGGTGGCAACCACCTAGAGTACGATGCCATTAAGTGTGTAATTCCCCCGTGCTTACAGTGCTGAACTTTATGAATATCAGTTTATGAACGTCTGTTCTTAAAAGATGAAATGAACCCACTGCCCACAGCTTTGAAATCAGGCAACTGGATTTTGGGGGAGTGGTGACGGACTCCTGCAACTTCTTGAAGTACCTTATAAGTGTTTTCAAGGACAGGATACTGTTACAGGTTGAATTGGGTTCCCCCAAAATTCAGGGGTTGCAGTCTTAAATCCCCCAGTGTTTCCAAATGTGACCTTATTTGAAAATAGGGTCACTGAAGGTATTATTGACCAAGATGAGGTAAGACTGGAGGAGCGTGGGCCCCTAAACCAGTATGACTGACATTCTAACAAAAACGGGGATTTTGAACATAGAATCATGCACAGAGACAGAATATCATGTGAAGAGGAAGGCAGAGATCCCGGTGATGCTACAGAAGCCAAGGAATGCCGCACGTTATAGCCAACAGCAAGAAGCCAGATGAGAGTGAACAGGTTACCCTTCACAGCAATCAGAAAGAACCAGTCTTGCCAATCAATACCTTGATCTGGGACTCCTAGCCTCATCTGTGAGAGAATAAGTTTCTGTTGTTTTAAGTCAGCCTGTGGGTGGTCGGGGTTGTCAGGACAACCCTAGCAAACCAATCCACGTGCTGTCCCCTCCCCCACCCCCAGTTTGGGGGTAAGGAGACACCAAAGCTTCTCCTACAACTGAAGAATCATTTCTCCCTGTAAATTTGCTTTACTCACCTACCCTCCAAACAAATTTCTGCCCAGCAAAATGTTACTTTACATAATTGGTCATCAGGTTTATGAAATATGAAAACTAATGCTGCGGTTTTCATGCAGAAACAAAAGTCACACCCAGAGAAAGAGTTGATTATCACATTTGGTATTTTTAGTTTTTATTAAAGCAAACATACTAAACTCTCTAGTTCCGGGCACTGGGCTGAGATCTTACTCATTAATACCTCATCACAAATGTGAAATACCGTGCCCCTCACTTATGATTAGCTGGGGCCTGAAGATGTTCAATAACTTGATGAAAAAAAAAAAAAAAAAAAAGAAATGTCACAAAGCTAATTAGCAGAGCCAGTACTCAAACCCAGCAAGTTTGGCCCCAGGGTCAACACAATTAACCACCAAATTATTCCGCTTTAGAGCTGTATGTTGTGAAAAACAGGATTTAATCAAAACTGACAGTGTGCAATAACGGAAAACAAGTAATGTGTATTCTTTATAAAAGAAGGGCAGTGCACATTGATTCCAATTAACATTGTATAGAAACACTGTACGCAGTCCCGCTATTCTCAGCTTGGAGATTTCACCCCCAACAAACCAAAGAACTCGCTTCCACCAGCTTTCGGTGATTCTGCATTTCATTCCCAACACGGGCATTTAAGGGAACCAAGAGAAACGGACAGGACGGTGTGATTTACGGTCCCAAACACACCTCCTTGTGAACAACGGCGGATGTAAATGACCCGCTATTCCTACTTTGTCACACTACTGCACCGTACCCACAGGAAACTTTCCAAGAAAGCAGCTTCCTTTTGGCAGAATTCTTCATTCTTAAAGACGTCCTTCCAGGTACCACTACTACCGAGAGCGCAGCTTGCGGGACCAGCTCTCCGTCAGTCCTGACGTCAGCAGCGTTTCCCCCGCCCCTAAGACGTTTGTGATTAGTACTCCCACCTGTCGTCTCCACCCTTAACCCTGGAACACATAGGCTGTTGAAGCTTTAGTGCCTCCAGGTACTAACAATAAAGGGGCTTTCAGCGAGTTATTAAGAACACCTGTCTACCTGAAACCTAGAAACGGTATTGAAGCGCTCTCTTCTGACTTCATTAGCCCTAAGAGGAACTTAAGAACTGCGTTCACATCAATCATATAACTTTCTCGTATCCTAAGAAAAAATGCTGAGTAAAGCAACACAGCCCAAAAGAGCCGATATATGTAGCTAGCTTTGATTTCATATCTAGATTTGGCAAATAACTTGTATATATCACAGAGGAGTCTTAGCCAATCATGTTTCTTAGGTCAGACATGCTAATACCAATCTAAAACCTTCATAAAAATTACATGGCTGTTGGTTTGTTTCAAAACCTTCAACCTCTAAAATACAAAAATTAGCCATCTTTCTGTGTCCATTTTGTATTAGAGTCTTTTCCAAAGGAGGACAATCTCAGAGGTAAGCCCTTCAGGGGAACACGACGCAGTGTGATCATCCTGAAATTTGTTTTCTGGAGGGAGGGGGCGAGGGACTGGGGCGTGGGCTGGTGGGTAGCTTTTCTTTAAGAAAGCAATGGCAATGTGCTGTACATCTGAAATCAACGTGGTATTCTAAATCAATTGCATGTCAATTAAAAAGGATATGCAAAAACAATAAAATAATAGTAAAAATAAAGCAAAGGCAGCTGCTTCAAGGAAAAACCACTCCAGTACAAATTCATTTTCTAGATTCTGTAAGCTTATTGTTAAGTAGCAAGAGCAAGCTTTTCAGGAAGAACTCTTAAGGTCAAGGGTCAGCCAAATGTCTGTAGTTAAAATGAGGACTTCTACTTATCCCAAAAGATAAACCACTGTGTGTGGAGGGTGCTTTTTTGCTGTCATCCTCTCCACCAAGGATGATCGCTTTCTGTCAGCTAACGTGGGCCATCACACCTGTTGCTACTCAGAACAAGATGTGATGTATTTGTTGATTTTATCCCTTGCACCAGGATCAATCATTATCCTGAAGAATTCACAAATGCACCCACATACCCAAAGCTGAGGATCTTTTTTAGCCTCCGTTTGACCCCACTCCTGCAAAAACTTTTCTCTAATAGAACCTGAAAGCAATCTTTATGAGTTGCAACAAACGTACACACCCTTTGTAACTGGATCAGGCAATCGTAGCATGGGGCAGTGCAAACAAACCCGGGCTCCATAGCGTCAGCGACCTCCACTTAGGAGCTGGAGGAACAGGATGCCAGCCTGCATCCGTCTCCTTACAGGTGGGTGTTGGCTTACTTTAGGCAGATGGTGGGTTTATGAGTCTAATGTATTATATATTTCTCAATAGACAAATATTTGCACTGGACCAGAATGAATAAGAAAAAAATTCCTCAGTTTAGTTTCCAAAGTATATCTGAAGTTTTAGGACACCTCAGCATGTAAACTACTGTAGGAGGTGGGGGAGGGCTTCCCTGGTGGCTCAAGCGGTAAAGAACCCTCCTGCCAGTGTAGAAGCAGGTTCGATCCCTGGGTCAGGAAGATCCCCTGGAGAAGGAACTGGCAACCCAGTCCAGTATTCTTGCCTGGGAGATTCCATGGACAGAAGAGCCTGGTGGGCTACAGTCCACAGGGTTGCAGAGTCAGACACAACTGAGCTACAAAACAACAGCAAGAGGGCAGGGGAACGAGTCATGAGCCCTGGCTTTCTTTTTTCTTCTGCTTAAAACCTGACCCAGTCAATAAAGTAATGGAAGGGAGCCATGTAGTGAGCTCTATTGGGGACTGACTAGATTTTTCCCATTTGGAGGGTTCTTTGATATGTAAGTACATACAAATTAATAAAAGGGTACTAATCAGGCTTCCAGCTTGAATCAGAAAGTGTGGCCTATCTAGTCGTCTTTCTCTAGTAATTTATGTTGTTCCTTCCACAGTATGACAGGGTCATTTTTTATCTTAAATGTGAACTGCACTGGTGAAGAAATCTGAGTAAATGTTCAACAGGTTTAACAGAATATTAGTTTCACATTATGCCTCTAGAGTAGGAGTATACGTACCTGTCTCTTCCCTATAGACCTGTGTTTTTTTTCACTTTTGTTTTTTCTACACTTACTGAAAAGATGGAGGTTAGTATTTAATTTGGGTTCCCTGCTGAACCTGAAAGAGCTTCCTCACTGCAGCGGCAAGGAGACAGATGAATTTCAATGGATGATGACATTATGGAAAACACATCACCTTCTCCAAAGCAGCAACCCAAGAAAAGCCAGATTTGGCCACTGGAATGAAAATTAATTTCATAAATGCAATAAATGTTTTAAGTCCTCTAAATGTGGTGTTTTGACTTTTGAAAATGAATCACAGTAGGAAAACATTTTAAAAAATACTCCCCCAGAAAGCAAAATAGTTTGACCCATAAACTCTTTCATATAGCATGACTGGAAAATTCGATTTAACAAGGAAGATAATTTGATTCATCTGATTTTCTCCACAAGGAAAAAGCAATCAGAGTAAGATAAAATTTCCAAAGAACTTCTTGCATTTACTTCCAGAAGAAAGGTTCAGAGAAATACAGTAATTGAGTTTTCCAATCATGAAAGAGTGTTCTGATATATGGCTTGGAGTAGGACCACAGACGAGAATCTGGGGAAAATATCAAGGAAGGACTGTTTTTCTCTCCCTTTTTTTTTTCCTCTCTCTCTCTCTTATAAATTTAAAATAATTAGAGGAGAACAAAAATGACTTAAAAGAAGTGTCATGACATGAATATCCATTAATGTTCTTTAAGAAGTATAAGTAAAAAATAGGAATAATTTTAAATTATTTTTGTTGGATGGAACCTATATAGCCTGAGAGTTATCTTGAGTTAGAATAATTATTTTGATCAAATACTCTGCTCAATTATGACTCATGATACATGAAATATCTTCAAAACACAGATTTTTAAAACTGTCGTAAATAAATGATAAAATTAATCTTTGACTATTGAGATCCTTCTAGTATCTCCGATTTTCATCATACCCAAATAGTTCCCTCTCTCCCTATTGCTCAGACTCTCAGGAGGCTTCCGCAGGCCTGAAGCCTCTCTTGAAATACTTCCCTACTTTTGTTATGTCAGCTCTCTCTTGTTGTCGTTCAGTCACTTAGTCGTGTCTGACTCTGCGACCCCGTAGACTACAGCATCGTAGGCTTCCCCATCCTTCACTATCTCCTGGAGCTTGCTCAAACTCATGTCCATTGAGCTCTATGCCATCCAGCTATCTCATCCTCTGTTATCCCCTTCTCCTCCTGCCCTCAGTCTTTCCCTGCATCAGGGTCTTTTCCAATGAGTCTGCTTTTTGCATCAGGTGACCAGAGTGTTGGAGCTTCAGCATCAGTCCTTCCAATGAGTATTCAGAGTTGACTTCCTTTAGAATTGACTGGTAACTCTCCATACTGCAGATTTTCTACCTGCCTTTCTAGTCAACCTTTTCTAATGTACTCCCTAAATCTCTGATCAACCTCCCTACTTGGCAAGCACTAGGGCTCCATCCAAGGACCTTCTTTACTTTTTATGTATAATCTCCCCATAAGTGATCTCATCTAATTCTATTTATTTAAAACCCACACATAAACTGATGACTCACACATTTTATCTTCTGACCTGATTTCTCCACCGGCTAACAGACTCCTTATTAGTAAA
This sequence comes from Budorcas taxicolor, assembly GCF_023091745.1. NCBI lineage: Eukaryota > Metazoa > Chordata > Mammalia > Artiodactyla > Bovidae > Budorcas > Budorcas taxicolor. The sequence goes on along the minus strand of NC_068913.1, from coordinate 27,336,714 downwards.
TGGCACCATCTTAATGGTTCAAACCAAAAACTTCCCATGACTTTGGAAGACTCACCCATGACTATCCCTATTCCTCATTCCCCCAACTAACCCTTCAACAAGTCCTATTGACTGTACTGCTGAAATACATTTATTTGCATATGACCTTTCTTCTGTCTCCAGTGTTACCCTCCCTGTTTATTCATTATAACCTTTCACATAGACAACTGCAGTCGCTTCTGCATGATTCTTCTTGATCCAGTTTTTCTTTTGTAAGTCAATAAATCTGCTTTCTTAACCTAGAATAACCTTTTTTAAAAAAAGGAACAAGAGCAAACCACTCCCTGGCATAAACCCACTTAATGGTTTCCCAATGGGCCATGTCTCTGCATGTTAAGATAAGAAAACCCAGTTGAAATTGACGTAAATGATAAAGGGAATTCTCTGACTCACACCAGGAAGATCCAGAAATAGGGCATCTCAAAACCGACATCAAAGTTCCATTTTCTGCTTTCTTCTGCCACCTACGGTGTTGAATCTCTTGCAATAATGGCTCATAAAATGTCTGTCAGACACAATCAGGAGAACAAAATTTTTGTTCATGTCCAAAAGGAGGGAACAAGTGTCCATGGTCGCCCCTAACTGGATGTCTTGGGTCACAGACACACTCCTGACAAAAATGACTACAATTGGGAAATGACAGGATTGGGAAATGCTGAGAGGCCTGAGCCAACAAGGACCTGGAGCTGGAGATGAGGTCAGTTTCTCACTGAAGAATAAGGGCAATGCATGAAGATGTATAAGATTCACACATTCAGAAAAAAAGGATGTCTTAGTTTGGGTTGCTGTAACAGAATATCATAGTCTGAGTGACAATAATCATTTATTTCTCACAGTTCTGGAGGCTAGAAATGTGGGATCAAAGTGTAGGCATGGTTGGGTTTTTGGTGAAGGCTCTCGTCCTGCTCTGGGCTTCTCCAGTGGTTCAGTGGTAAAGAATCTTCCTACAATGTAGAAGACCCAGGTTTGATCCCTGGGTCAGGAAGATCCCCTGGAAGAGAGCATGGCAACCCACTCCAGTATTCTTGCAGTGAAAACCCCATGGACAGAGGAGCCTGGCAGGCTACAGTCCATAGGATTGGAAAGAGTCAGACACAACTGAAGTGATTAAGCATGCACACACACTCTACAGAGAGCTGTCTTCTCCTTGTATTCTCACATATAAGAGACAGACAGACAAAGAACTCTCTTGGTCTCTTCTTATACGTGCACTAACCTACTCATGAGGATTCCACCCTCATGACCTAATTACCTCCGAGAGGCATGCATGCATGTTAAGTCACTTCAGTTGTGTCCAACTCTTTGTGACCCCATGGACCATAGTCCACCATACTCATCTGTCCATGGGATTCTCCAGGCAAGAATATTGGAGTGGGTTGCCATGCCCTCCTCCTGGGGATCTTCCTGACCCAGGGATAAAACCTGTGTTCTCTTATGCCTCCTGCATTGACAGGTGGGTTCTTTACCGCTAGGGTCACCAATCTCCACATTCTAATACTATCACATTTGGGAGTTAAGATTTCAACACATGCATTTTTGGAGAGATGCAAACATTTAGTCCACAACAAGGAGAAAAGGAAAGTTAAGTAGGCAAGCAACAATGTCCATGATTCATGGCCTATAAGGTACTACTGATCCGTTTGTTTTCCCAGCCTGCCCTCCAGCACTCTTGTACCAGTCTCCCTTTTGCTTGCTGTGTCCACACAAACTGGCACTTATATTACTCTCTCATGTCAAGAATCTCTTTCTCATTTCAGATTATTTTAACTCATATCTCCTGCCTGAAACAGTCTTCTCACTCAGCTTTTCAGCTGGTTCCTTTTAATCCCTTTGATCTTAACCCAGAGGACTGCCTACTGCCTCTTCTGCTTTGGGCTGCTTAAAACCATGGCAGTTATACATACCCCCATTCTAACCATCGAGCCTTAGATTTTACTACATCTCTGAGGGATTTCATCACAAACAGCATAATGGCCTAAAAGCTCATTTTACCTTTAATTATTACAATTTGTATGTTATGAATTAAAATAGAGGTTTCATTTAATTTAAAAATAGATATTTGTTACTTTCCCCTTTGAATCAAAAGGAAACTCTCAGAGGAGTATCAAAGAAACCAATCTGGAAACCTTGCTTCCTCAGCAGTCAAGAAATCCTATTATTTGAGAAATAGCCCCAATCAATAAACTAGCAAATCTGGAGTTCCTGAGTCAGGGATCCCATCTGCAATGCCCATAGCAGGTGCACCAGTCCTGAATACAGGCAGCTGTTCTGCCAACCTGGTCAGAGCAATGCTTCCTTTGAAAGTACTTTCTGCAAGAATCCCATTTCCTACTGCACTGTGATCATTCCTCCAATGAATATGAAGCTCTTAGACTGGTTAGTTGGAGTGTATAAAATCACTAAGGCTTTAGGAACATGACTGATATTTGAAAATTGGATACTGAGGAGGAAGACAATAACCAGCAATATTTAGCCCAGTTACTGAAAAAAAAAGAAAAATTAGCCCAGTTACTACTACAATAAGTTAAAAACTACAAATTGACATAAAAGCCAGCAAACATACTGTGATAAATTAGAAAAGATAACTGTATGATAACTGATTTACAAAACATAAACTTGATAAGAGAAAGGTCAAGATAAAATGAGGTACTGGAGCCCTTGAAGGCAAACGATGCCTTTATTTGCAGAAGAGGAAAGTATTTGGCAACACCAGCAGGTACCCTAGGAAATTTCCCTGGATTTTGGTTGTGAAAATCAAAACCAGTCATGCGTGCAACTTAGCATGCACATAAGGGCTGAATTTTGGTTATGAAACCTTATGCCAGCAGAGACCCAGTTAAATACTGATTACCAAGTGTCTATCTGTGATGACAGTTCTCTGGGTAAAAATACATGTATTTGCAAGATAAATACTGAAAGGCTAATGCTGGCCTCATTTCAGAGCCTGTTACATTTTTTACAATCCTTGACTTTTCAGTTTAACACTGCATCAATCATTTAGAAGGATTCTTAGGTTATTTATCATTTCCTGTATGTGTATGCCCTTGTTGTAACAATAATGTTTGCCAGATTCTATCATCTTATAGGTTGAAAATGTAAAATACATATAATTTACTGAATTAAAACAATCTATTGTAAGATCATTATTTTATACATAACACTAAAAATGATGTAAAGTGTTGCCTATTCAACTATGACACATGATCCATTGTAAAAGCATTACCATTTTTTAAGCTGTTAAAATGCTGAAAAAATGTGCATCTTAGAGGAAATGTGTTTGTAAGAGACATAAGGTAATGCTAAATCTTGGTTTTTAGGGTTAGATTTACTAATTCAGAGTTCCCTGAATCCCAGCAACTTGTTAAGTTACTAAAAGAATAGGTAACTTCTTGTATTTTCTTTAAAGTTCAAAAGGAAGTAGTCTTAAATGAATAAAATGTTTTTCGTGTATTTGGAACCTAATATTTTCAATCTATGTACCTATGAAGTAAGCCAAGCTCTCTCTGATCTAGAATTATGATTGCTACTTTCACTTGCCTCTGTAATTTTAAATGTAAAATGAGAGGTTTGGAGCCAACAATAAATAGATGTTTGACCTTGGACAAATTATATAACCTCTGGATTTTTCTCCTTTATAAATTCAGATAATAATAACAGGGTTCTCATATAGTATCATTGGCATTGTTGCAGTATTCTCCTAGAGTATCTAAGTAAGACGAGTATTATGGCTGATTCATGTTGTACAGCAGAAACCAACACAACATTGTAAAGCAGTTATCCTCCAATTAAACATAAATAAAAAGTAATCAGGAAGAATGCTCACTCACACACACACACACACACGCACACACACACACACACGAGGTGTAACGTGCTTGGAACCAATGGTGCCCAGCACAGTGCAAGAACTGAATAAATTATCATTTCACATCTACTCAAACATGTGAGTAACACAGAATTAAGTTCTATTGACATGCCCATGGGAAGAGGAGTAGGAAAGGAAAGGAAAGTGTTCCAACTACTACTGCTAATTTATAAACCACCTCAAAATTTAACCTTAAAAGTGTAGTTTTATTATGTGTACTGATTCTTTGGGTCAGGACTTCATACAGAGCACAGGTGCATGATGTTGAGAAGACTTGAAGGTAGCCAGTGACTATAGGGCCTGGCACCCTCTCCAGTACTCTTGCCTGGAGAATCCCACAGACAGAGGAGCCTGGTGGGCTACAGCTCAAAGGGTCACAAAGAGTCGGACACAACTGAAGGGACTTAGCACGCACCTAAGGGCTGTGAAGGCAATGGCACCCCTCTCCAGTACTCTTGCCTGGAGAATCCCATGGACAGAGGAGCCTGGTGGGCTACAGCTCATAGGATCACAAAGAGTCGGACACAACTGAAGCAACTTAGCACGCACCTAAGGGCTGTGATAATCATCTTAAGGTGTCTTCATCTGGGAGTTGATGCTGGGCCCTGAGCTGGTCATCAACCAGAAAATGTGTATGTGTATTTTTCTCATGGTCTGGAAAGGTTTGGGGATCCTACGCCATGGTGGCTGGGTTTCAAAGGCAAGCATATCCAGAGACAGGCAGAAGTTGTATTGCTTTTCCGACCTGGCTTTAGAAGCCACATAACACACAGTATCACCAGATTGACAAAGAGGTAACAGAACCAATGTTTTAATGGGAGGAGTGTCAGAGTTACATTGAAAGAAGAGCATGTGGAATGGGAGGTTTTGTTGCAAAGTGTCTGGAAACACAATCTTCCAGAGAGGGTGAGAGAAAGTAAGAGAAGTTTTCAAGACAACCTGAAGATGAAAACCTCTTATGGCATAGCTTTGCAGCAAAACAATTTGGAAAGGCACTTAATTTTGAAGTGCCAAATAAGCACTGCCTAAATACAGAAACTCACTGAAAACTATCAAAAGTTTATTAGGCTCATATACTTTGAAAGAGAGCAGACTATAACAAAAAACTTTCCTAAACTTGCTTCTTAAACTGAGCAGAACAAAGACAATGAAAAAACATAAAGTTATTGTTAGATATATAGATACTCAGGATTCATCATAAACTAGGTAAGAGGAGAAATTCAGTAGTCAGCATATGCCTGGGAAAAAGAGTAAACAAAAACAGATTGGTTCATAAAAATTCTGTTAGTTTTTAACATTAAATTGTAGAATTCTTATGATTTAAAAATAATTGACCCGTGATTGTACAGATGCTTGCTCCTTGGAAGAAAAGCTATGACCAATCTGCTGCTGCTGCTGCTAAGTCACTTCAGTCATGTCCGACTCTGTGCGACCCCATAGACAGCAGCCCACCAGACTCCCCCGTCCCTGGGATTCTCCAGGCAAGAACACCGGAGTGGGTTGCCATTTCCTTCTCCAATGCATGAAAGTGAAAAGTGAAAGGGAAGTCGCTCAGTCGTGTCTGATTCCTAGCGACCCCATGGACTGCAGCCCACCAGGCTCCTCCATCCATGGGATTTTCCAGGCAAGAGTACTGGAGTGGGGTGCCATTGCCTTCTCCATGACCAATCTAGACAGCATATTAAAAAGCAGAGACATTACTTTGTCAACAAAAGTCCATCTAGTCAAAGCTATGGTTCATCCATCTTAGTCAAAGCTAGGTCCATCTAGTAAAAGTTTTTCCAGAGTCATGTATGGATGTGAGAGTTGGACTATGAAGAAAGCTGAGTGCCAAAGAATTGATGCTTTTGAACTGTAGTGCTGTAGAAGAGTCTTGACAATCCGTTGAACTGCAAGGAGATCAAACCAGTCAATCCTAAAGGAAATCAATCCTGAATATTCATTGGAAGGACTAATGCTGAAGTTGAAATTCCAATACTTTGGATACATGATGTGAAGAACCGACGCACTGGAAAAGACCCTGATGCTGGGAAAGACTGAAGGCAGGAAGAAAAGGGGATGACAGAAGATGAGATGGTTGGATGGCATCACCAGCTCAATGGACGTGAGTTTGAGCAAGCTCTGGGAGTTGGTGATGGACAGGGAAGCCTGGCATGCTGCAGTCCATGGGGTCTCAAAGAGTCAGACACTACTGAGTGATTAAACTGAACTGATGCAAAGTACTAGATTATTTAATTCATATCTGAAGTTTGCAACATTATGAAGCTGCTATAATTGCCCCCCTTTTACAGGTAAAAAAAGTTGAGGCTCAGAGAGAGACTAAAAAATTTGACCTATTTTATCTGATCCCTAACTCTATGTGTTTTCTACTACCACACAATGCTTTTGACTTGCTTATAAAATTAACTTCTTGAGGACATTAAGTTAAAAGAATCAGACAGGCACTTCTGGCCAGAACTGGAAACAGGGGGAAATCCCAAGTATCACAGAAAGGTTTTTATTTGAAGTAGACTAAAAAAAAAAATCTGAAGAAGAGGGCATTTAAGGTTCCCAGCCAGCCACAGACCCAACGGTTCTTCTGAGCAATGTGCTTTGACAGGAGCCCCATCACACAAGGCCTAAGTTGATTTTAAGTATTTCTGCAAAGAGTATGAACCAAGAGGAAAAAATAAATTAACTTCAAACAGGAAGAAAGTAGAAATCTTCGGGGATGTCTTAATGGGCCAAAACACAAATTTTGAACAAAAAATTATAAATGTTCCAAAGGTAGTTCCAGAAATCAATAGGGACAAACAAATGACAAAGTACAAATCTGAAGCTGGCTGTGTTAACTAGCTAGAAAAATAAATACAGATATTACATCAATGTTTCTGGAGCTTACTACGGCTATTAAAAAATAGACCGACAGGAAACTCTTCCGGAAGCTTTAACGTGACAGTTCTCCTAAGCCCACTTTCCCGCTTATTCTTCATAGGTTGTATCCTGGACTTTCCTTAGGGACATCATCAGACTTGCATTTTTCTCACTGTCTGAATTAACATGCCCTTCTAGACTTCTCTCAGATAATAAAGTAGTTTATTGAGCTACTGAAACTTTTTTAATTTGGAAATATTTCTTTTAAGATGGTGTGATAAAGTCCTTTTATTGAGGTTTGTTACTTGAGACAAAAAGAGTCCTGCAGATTTTTTTTTTAATGTTTGTCACAGCACAAAGCAAATTACAGGACTGGACTTTGTAACTGATAATCTAATATTGATACTTTCATCTAAGCAGTACATCAAGTTCTCATATGAAGCTGGCTGTTTACCTGAAATCTCTCGGAAGAAGTTAGGGGAAAATGTTCATTCTTAAATTGGAAAGTGAAAACAACTCTCAATGTACTGGCCCTAGCAGAAAATGTAAAAGCAAATTAAGACTACTAAACTATATTCTTTCCACAAATAATGTAGTCCAAAATCACTGCAGATGGTGACTGCAGCCATGAAATTAAAAGACACTTACTCCCTGGAAGAAAACTTATGACCAACCTAGATAGCATATTGAAAAGCAGAGACATTACTTTGCCAACAAAGGTCCGTCTAGTCAAGGCTATGGTTTTTCCAGTGGTCACGTATGGATGTGAGAGTTGGACTGTGAAGAAAGCTGAGCGCCGAAGAATTGATGCGTTTGAACTGTGGTGTTGGAGAAGACTCTTGAGAGTCCCTTGGACTGCACAGAGATCCAACCAGTACCTTCTGAAGGAGATCAACCCTGGGATTTCTCTGGAAGGAATGATGCTAAAGCTGAAACTCCAGTACTTTGGCCACCTCATGTGAAGAGTTGACTCATTGGAAAAGAGTCTAATGCTGGGAGAGATTGGGGGCAGGAGGAGAAGGGGACGACAGAGGATGAGATGGCTGGATGGCATCACGGACTTGGTGGACGTGAGTCTGAGTGAACTCCAGGAGTTGGTGATGGACAGGGAGGCCTGGTGTGTTGCGATTCATAGGGTCGCAAAGAGTCGGACACAACTGAGCGACTGAACGGAACTGAACTGAACTATTTAGAAAAACAAAGCCCTTTTTTGGAACAAAACAAAGCCCTTTGTTGGAACCTCTCCCAGTAACAGTTTATGTATCACCATTTATAATAAAATTCATCCCAGTTATTAATTGCACATGAGCAATTTTAAATTCACACACACAGACACACAGAGGCACATAGACACAGCGGAATGGATCAAGAAACAAAAAAGGGCTGGTATCGTCCCTGCTTAAGTGTCTTTCTATGGTACCCAAGGCTAGTTACTGGTGGTTTAATTCCTTTCCTATTCAAAAGCATCTATATCTGAAACCTGCTTTTTTAAGTGTTAACCTAAAAAGCTAGAATAAATCATTAAGAGTATGTTTCTTACCACTTATTATCATTTAGAGATAATTTAGAGAAAAACTGCATTTAGAATATTTCTGCAGCTCACAAGGGATTACCAGGAGATCATTTTAGCATTCATCTCTAGATTATCTGACCCAGGATGGATGCGCTTGAACAAAGCCAGAGACTAATCCAGTGTTCCCTGGCTCATGTAAATGAATTGGCTGCTGTAACCTCATCCCTAAAATGGGAGATATTTTCAGACCCTGATATTTCATAAATATTCACCCTCCTATAAATGATGACTACTCAAAGGGCCACATTTTAGCATCTTCAACTTATCTTCACAAATAGGAAAAACACTCTCTTTGAAAATGAACATCATTATTCTTTTGTACCTAAGGGTCTAGATTTAAATTCATTATTGAGTAGGGTGTAATTTGAGACTTTTCCCTCAAGCTTTGATTTGGAACCGTAAGTAGGATGCTGAGGGAAGGTACCTAGTTAGCAGAAATCCATCCTTATATACCAGGAACAGCTTCATAGAAGGCTAAGGAGCTTTTAGAAGGAACTGTATAAACTAAAAGGATATGGAAAACCCCCTTTTAGAAACACTCCCACGCCTTCCAACCCATTCCCTACAAACAGTATTTGATGTTTTGTTTGTGACCTTCAAAGTGCTCCAAGCCTCATAGAAGCCCATGAATACCATTAGAATCTAGACTGGTATAAACTGTTAAATTGGTTAACAGAAATTCAATTCCCCCAAATGCTCAATGAATACCCTGAGCAAAGAAACACAGTTTATTTTTATATTTAGACACTAACTGGATAAGTTTCAGTGAATGGATAGAAGTGACCTGTTTTAAATATATAAGACAAACTGCGTAAGAAGCATTTAGAGGCTAGTGGTAAAGGACCCTCCTGCCAGTGCTGGAGACATAAGAGACCTGGGTTCAATCCTTAGGTCAGGAAGATCCCCTGGAGAAGGGTATGGAACCCACTCCAACATTCCTACCAGAGAAATCCCATGGACAGAGGAGCCTGGTGGGCTACAGTCCACAGGGTCGCAAAGAGTCAGACACGACAGTAGCGACTTGGCATGCACGCATAGGAAGTTTTATGTCAAACTGATTAAGTTTTTAATTAGCTTGTTGTCTTAAATAAGTAAATATTCCCACCTGAAATCTTATTTACACCACTTTTTGGCACAGACTCACATTTCCAAAGTCATATCAAAGTTTAACGTCAAACCAGCCGGATATCCATTATCATAAATTCACAGTCAGTGATAACTGACAGTGAGACTCCATGCAACAAAAAAGGCCTTGTTCCAAAGTGGTACTTACCATCTACACAGTTGCATTATTAAAAATGTTGAAGGCAAAGTTCACGTTCTTTTCCCTCTACTATACCAAGAAATTCAGACTCATCAAGGGCAAAGATTTGGATTAACAAAGCAAAAAGGGGCTAGAGAGAAATACTGTTATACAGTAATAACTCCCTCTCCTCGGGAGTCATAAGGCTACCCCTAGGGCTTTCCAGAGAGAATGAACAAACTGGGTAAACTTGGGGCAAATGTCTTTGAGTCTAAGCATCAAGACAAACCAACAGCACCCCTAAAACGGCAAACCTGAAGGGCCTACCTACATGGCTCCACTGGCAGGTTTAATTAACAACATAATTTGATCCTTGATTCAGATAAAGGACTATTTACAGGATGCTTCTGCTCAGTTCTCTGGTGCCTCAGGCAGTAAAGGATCTGCCTGCAATGCTGGAGACCTGGGGTTGATCCCTAGGTTGGGAAGATCCCCTGGAAAAGGGAATGGCAACCCACTCCAGTATTCTTGCCCGGAGAATTCCATGGACAGAGGAGCCTGGCTGGCTATAGTCTATGTCGTCACAAAGAGTCAGACACGACTGAGTTAACTAACACACTTCTGCTCATTTGTTCCACCCAAGCAGTCAGGTTCACTTCAGTACTCCTTGGCTTGTGGTCAAGCATCTAGGCTTTGAGTGGTGCTGGACTCAAATCCTAATTCAGTCATTCAAACCTAGACAGCATTTTAAAAAGCAGAGACATCACTTTGCCAACAAAGGTCCATCTAGTCAAAGTTATGGTTTTTCCAGTAGTCATGTATGGATGTGAATTGGATCATAAAGAAGGCTAAACACGAAAGAATTAATGCTTTTGAATTGTGGTGCTGGAGAAGACTCTAGAGAGTCCCTTGGACAGCAAGGAGATCAAACCAGTCAATCCTAAAGGAAATCAACCCTGAACACTCACTGGAAGGACTGATGCTGAAGCTGAAGCTCCAATATTTTAGCCTAGAACCAACTCGCTGGAAAAGACCCCGAGGCTGGGAAAGATTGAGGGCAAAAGGAGAAGAGGATAGCAGAGGATGAGAAGTTGGATGGCATCACCGATTCAACGGACAAGAACTTGGGCTAACTCCAAGAGATGGTGAGAGACAGGGAGGCCTGGTGTGCTATAGCCCATGGGGTCGCAAAGAGTTGGAGAAGACATAGCAACTGAACAACGACAACAACTAATCCTGACTGCTTGAAAAACATATTTATAAATTCATTGGCTTCTGGGTTATTGCTCCATGTTCAGAAGTTTTTGTGAAAGTAAACACAGCTTCACAATGACCAGTCTCTATCATTTTTTCATGCTTTAGTGTTGTTCCAACTGTCTAGAACATACATGACTACCTCTGTTTTCTCCTAGAGTGTTCTTTTTCTATTTCAGCTCCATAGCCATTAATGTCTCTTTCCACATCAGTCCAACATCTTCCTAAGACCATTAATGGGAACCACTGCAAAGGAGGTTGTTAGATCAAGCAAAAGCAATCACCACGATGGAAAACAGAACTCAAAGCCCCAGCACCCCTAAGTGACTCCGCACATTTGTGGAACAAAGCAACAGCCATCAGCACAGCTCTGGGTATCTGAGAAGCTAGAGTGACTTCTACATTTTCGAGCCACATTCTTAGGTCAAGTGGAATAAGTTTAGCTGCCCTACTTTATCTCACAGTGGTTTTCAGAGGCAAATGATGCGATGTGCGTAAAAGAACCTTGTGCCCACAGAAGCACGTTGCCATGGAAATGTGGAAGTAGCTCTATCTTCCTAGAAATAGGTTGTACATTATCATCCCAACTAAGCAGTGGTCTGATTTTCCATAAAATATCTATGTTGGTGAAGATTTTTTTGAGATTTCCTAAGGTTCAGTGCATTGAATACTAATAGATCTTATGCAAATGAAATGACAATGAAACCCCTTCCAAATTTTTTTGATCAGATAGTCTGAAAAAAACGCTTGGTTAAGCAAAATTAAACAGACTTCATTCCTGCAGAACTTCTGAACGCCTTTAAGATGCTAATATGCAATACTTTGTGGGTGCTGTATAATGTGGTTTCTAAGCCTCTTTGACTATGAAACTGTTTTCTTAGGGAACATCTCTTGCCAATAATGCCCAGTGAGTATCATTAGGAAAAAGAGCACTAATGATTTTTTTTTCTTGTACAACTTGCTGAACGAAGCAGAACTTATTCAGCATGTATCTCAGACCTCCAATTGCAGACAGACACATAGAAAGAAGCCAAGGAGTTAACACTGATTCCAGCTGAGTTCATCCCTTTTCTAATAACATAAGATAAATAGGATTCTGAGCATCAGATATTTTAGAGACAAGTCAGGCTTTTGCTTGCCAGGTTTCAAAGTAAAATCATCGGTAAGCGGATATCATTAGGCCTAAACTCACCCACCTGCATCACCACAGCCGTTCTTCCTCCCCACCCACCCCCACAACCATATTCTGACATTCTAGGTTCTAACTTTCTCCTTCTCTTTTCCATTCAAAACTTAAGGTCCTAAAAATTCTGGGACACAGCTAGGGGTCCTAGTGAAAGATAAGCTGGACAGCCATGGGCAAGTTACTTCACTTTTCCCGGCCTTGGTTTCCTCTAGTATAAAGCAGATATAATAGTATAAACATACTTGTTATTTAAATTTAGGAAGTGAAAAAATTTGAGTAAGTCCCTTGCTATGGAAACACACTGGAGAAGGGACTGGCAACCCACTCCAGTATTCTTGCCTGGAAAATCCCATGGACTGAGGAGCCTAGAAAGTTATAATCTACAAGGTCGCAAAGAATTGGACACGACTGAGCAACTGAGCACACACATGGAAACTCCCACTACCTGCCGTCTGAAAATCAGGAACCAAATTGTTTTAAACAGTGTAATATCCCTTGTTATCCAACTTTGCTATCCACACTTGCTAAACTAAGTAGATGTGAGACTAAGGAGTGCTTGTGGTACCCACATCACAGAGTCATTGTGCAGACTAGATCAGTTAATATCTGCAAGGCATTTTGAGGCTGTCTGGCAGAGTACTTGCTATTCTTATTATTTTGGCTACTGTAACATAATATTCTGTGAGTATTAATAATAGACCTAGGGAATTTATTTTTACTTAACAGAAGCTCTCAGTGTTTTAATCCAAAGTTTTAAAGAAAGGACTGACCCTCAAATTTTATTTATGTACTCCTTTGTTTTTATCAGAGGATCTTTTGAGGGGAAAAAGAGAACACAGAGATATGAATCAGGAGACCTCATTTCTGGCCAAACTAATTTCTAGCAAAGTACTAATCATAACATATTAGGTCAGGGCATAATCTGTGAGGTTTCAGTTTCTCCTTGAGAAAAGTGGGACAAATGCCTACCCTCCTTACCTCATGGAATCAAGAGAAAATGAATATAAAAGTGTTCTGCAGGAACTTCCCAGGGGTGCAGGGGTTACCGTCACCTTCCAATGCAGGGGGCACAGATTCCGTCCCTGAGTAGGGAACTAAGGTTCCACATGGCTCCTGGTCCAAAGACTAAGACATGTCACAGAAGCAATACTGTAACAAATTCAATAAAGACTTTAAACACGGTCCAGATCAAAAAATATTTGTAAAAAAATAAGCAGTCTGCAATCGGTAACATGGAGCACTCAGGAGGGGACTGCTTGCCATTCTACTTAGCTCCCTGCTTACCGTATTTCTGGGATGTAACCTCAGAATTCCAGTCCTTAACCCCATATGAAACTCAGTCATGAACAAATCTGCTGGAGAGGAAATCAGAGCATATTTCACACCGATCGGCAGATGTACAGCAGATTAGCAGGCTGTACATTCTGGAAACAACATTCTATCAAGCAACAAACATTCATGGAGCACCTCCTAGGTTCCAGAAGGTGTTCTTAATGCAGCTCTGGCTGAATCATGGGGTATGTGACTCTACCTACCAAAGCAGGTGCTGATGTAAGTTTTCCCTCTCTCCTGCCATATTGCTGATCCTTATCAAGTCACTTATATTATTGCTAAAGCTTCCTTTTTTGGAAAAATGGCCCCCTGCTTCATGAGACTAGAACTATTTGCAAGCTCATGTTACTAAATTGTTTGCATTTCCTCAAAAGGAAAGTCTGACTGAAAACTAGTCTACTTATCAGGAAAGTATCAGGGGACTGATTTCCAACTGCAGTGCCTGCTTTGTTATTCATTTATTTTCTTCCCTTGGAAATTTAATAAACTTTATCTAAAAGGTCATGAGTCCTTCCTGAATAGCACTCCAAAGGTATTTGTATAGCATTTAATATTTAGCCAATCCTTTACGATCAGACTGTTTCTTTTCCTCCTAGCAACCTAAAGCAGTTCATTACTATCACATTCCGTATAGAAATGAAGAAGCTGAGGCCCCAAGGCATAAACAGTTTATTACACTTACTCTATCAGTCAAGTGAGAATCAAGTCATCAAGTTGAATAACACTTTTAATTTCTTTTTTATTTTATCTCCTAAGTATAATTGACTATACAAAGAAGATTTAATCCTAGCAGAAGGAACAAAAAAATCTCAGATAAAATATGAATCTGGTGCTATACAATAAAAAATATTCCTGTGCTTTTTTCCTTTTCTCTCTTCAATAACCTTTCCTTTTGTCTGAATTATCTGCTAAATTACCCATAAAATATGCTATCAGCTTATTTTAGACTAATACAAAATTGCAAAAAATTTAAAAAAAAAAAAAAAAACACAGGTGACTAAAAACCTTAGGTTAAAAAGAAAGGGAAAAGTCACTGAGATTGAATTGCAACTCCAGAGTCTCTATCCTGTGAACTTCTCTAGTTCAAAAGCAATTTGTTTTTCTAATAAAATAGCATAAACCCTGACTGTCTGAGGAGACTTCAAAGTCATGTTCTCCAACCTCAGCTGGGCCCTTACTGTCTGACGATTCTTTCATACACCTTTATTGAGTCTCAGCCCATTCACATCTTTAGCTTCATCTTCAACACATAGATTCCACAAGTTATTCTGATTTTTGGTAAATGGATCTTTTACCATTTATGGATGAATGAATGAATCTTTTCCTTTTTCAATTCCCAACTTCACTTAAGCAAACAAAACTATCTTCTCCTTTAATTCCTCTCACACTTTGGGGCACTTTTCCTGTTATCTCTAACAAGCTTAGATAGACTCCATTCTAAAGTGAACTTTCATCAGCCCTGTTATTTCCTCAGATTATCTCCTCTCTTGATCCTAATTTCTTGAGCTATCAGTATTTGGTTTTCCACACCTTATTCTCTCCCCAGCCATAACCCCAACCCCTAAAAACTGGCTTTTGCCTTCAATTATCTCCTTTTATGTCATACACAGGGCACATTTATTCACTCCGCAAATTTTTTTGGAGCATCACTTGGTGCAAGAAACACGATTGTAACTTCGATTTTACAATCTAGCAGGGAAGACAATTAAGTAACCGGTGAACAAAAAATACTTGGAAATACAAGGTACGCTACAAAGGAGATGAACAGGCAGACTGCTGGTGAAAGCAAGGGAAGACTACCTACTGGGGTAGCATGGTCAGGAAGGCTTTTCTGAAATGGTGGCAAAAAATAGCCGGTTGTTCTATAGCCTGTAGAATGACCCTTTAGAACAGACCAATCTATAAAGATTTGAGGCAAGAAAGAACTTGGTGCCTTTGAAAAATGAGTCAGTTCAATACAGTAAGTAGGATGTGAAGTAAGGGACCACGGATCCTGGAAACAGACCCACTGGGGTCAGGAGCCATTGCAGGCTCAGATTCTGATGCTATTTCTAGTAAAACTCCAGTCTGCCAGGCAGAAAACATTACCTGGAAACGGCAGCTCTGTTTAGGCAAACACTTCCAGCAGAGAGCTCCATCGTGAATGATCAGGATGCCCTAACAAATAAACACAGCAAGCAAATATCCAGAAAAAGGCCGCATTCAGAGATTCCAACAGCCAGCATGAGGGGATTCTCTGAGCAGAGCTCTGAGCCCCAGTTATCAAAAGCCAGTTCCAAGGTGGCTCTAGAAGAGGAAGGCTGGTGCCTTATTCTGGGGGTCGGGGCAACCAAGGCAGGAGGTGAACCTGAGGCAAAGGCACCTCAGTGAAGATTCAAGGATAGAAAATAACACAGAAATCCATACACCAGAATCAAGGCAACTTGCAGAATCGACATGTTGGTGATGAAGCACGGGTCCAGTCATCAGGGAGGACACAAGACTAGGGACCTCAACAGCAATGTGACTTGATTTCGAGTGTCGGTGTGCTCAGCTCAAACTCTGTTTTTCCTTGCATCTGAAGCTAGGATTTCTCCTGGAAACCAGGGTGCGGCTGAACTCCCCGTTCTGAGTCTTTGAACTGCAGAGAGCAAATATAAGCAAATTCCTATAAAAGAAACTGTTCTTTCAAAGATTTCAAGGATTTCCTTGTTGCCAGGTCTTATGGTCAGTTTCATCTTTATTTTCCACCACTCCTTGGACCCAGTACATCCATCCCATATATACTGCCTTTCTCTTAGCTTAAGGATTGAAAATCTTTCAGTAAAATCCATCCCCTTCATTTTCACACCAAAGCAGTTGCCAATCCAATCTATTCTACCTCCTCTGTTCCCCTTCTCTTTAATTCTACCAACATAACCCAACTGAGCTGTCATTAAAGCCTCATCTAGAATCCCAAAGTGTCTTCTCTACTTTTAAAACAATATAACCGATCGTTTGTCTTCGTTAAAGCCCGTCTGAACCATATGAGTCTCCCACCAAATGGCTTGCATGCATGTTTCCATCTCCTCTTAGTGACTCACTGCATATTTATTGAATTTCTTCTGGGTGCCAGGTACTGTGCTAGGTACTGATCATTCAGTAGTGGACAAAACAGAGTAGCAATGAAAGGCTTGGCTTACACCAGTGGCTTTCAAATGTTTAGTCCCTAAAATCATTTTGTCCGAAAGAAATTTCTACTTGGAAGCCCAGTGTGTAAGACATACAAAGTGAGAGTTGTTCTGATTGAAAGAGGGACTGCCTACTTTTTTCTCACATCACAGGATCCTTCAGAGACTCTTTCAAGATATCTTACACTTCCTTGGTTTTCACATACTATGCTTTGAAATACACGCACGCCTGTGCACACACATGCACATCCCCACACACACACATGCCAACACCTCTGGTCGGAAACCATAAATTTCCTCAATTTTTGCTAAGTACTTTCTATGTTTTGTCTTCTTTCGATCACAAGTTCCATTATGCAAACTCAACCACATTTTATTTGACAGTAGTTGTACTACTGCAAAGGGTTTAATTTTTGCAAACTCAAGCATACATTGAATCAGCTTATTCACAGACAGATAATTTAGTGATTCTCACACTACAGATGTAGTGCAAGTGGGCAAGCCTACAGTGGTACTGTAGCTTCTGAGCCAATCACATTCTCAGCTTCCTTTTATGCTGTATATTACAGATTGTAAGACAGACTCTAAAAATCCTCTACTGATGTCAGGCAGATGGAGATAAAAAATTAAGTTCTAATATACAAATGAATTGAAGGCATGAGAAATATTATTTATATATATTGTAAATATATTCTTCAGGCACTCTGTCTATCAGATCTAATCCCTTGAATCTATTTGTCACTTTCACTGTATGATTGTAAAGGATTTGATTTAGGTCATACCTGAATGGCTTAGTGGTTTTCCCTACTTTCTTCAATTTAAGTCTGAATTTTGCAATAAGGAGTTCATGATCTGATCCATAGTCAGCTCCCAATCTTGTTTTTGCTGACTCTATAGAGCTTCTCCTGGAGAAGGCAATGGCACCCCACTCCAGTACTCTTGCCTGAAAAGTCCCACGGATGGAGGAGCCTGGTAGACTGCAGTCCATGGGGTCGCCAAGAGTGGGACACGACTGGGTGACTTCATTTTCACTTTTCACTTTCATGCATTGGAGAAGGAAATGGCAACCCACTCCAGTGTTCTTGCCTGGAGAATCCCAGGGACGAGGGAGCCTGGTGGGCTGCTGTCTATGGGGTCGCACAGAGTCGGACACGACTGAAGTGACTTAGCAGCAGCAGCATAGAGCTTCTCCATCTTTGGCTACAAAGAATATAACCAATCTGATTTTGGTATTGACTATCTGGTAATGTCCATGTGTAGAGTTGTCTCTTGTGTTGTTGGAAGAGGGTGTTTGCTATGACCACTGCATTCTCTTGGCAAAATTCTGTTAGCCTTTGCCCCACTGCATCTCGTACTCCAAGGCCAAACTTGCCTGTTATTCCAGGTATCTCTTGACATCCCATTTTTGCATTCCAGTCCTCCATGATGAAAAGGACATCTATTTCTTAGTGTTAGCTCCAGAAGGTCTTACAGGTCTTCATAGAAATGTTCAGTTTCCTCAGCATTAGTTGTTGGGGCATAGACGTGGATTACTGTGATATTGATTACTGGGTTAGCCTTGGAAATGAACAGAGATCACTCTGTCATTTTTGAGACTGCACCCAAGTACTGTATTTTGGACTCTTTTGTTGACTTTGAGGGCTACTCCCTTTCTTCTAAGGGATTCTTGCCCACAGGAGTATATATAATGGTCATCTGAATTAAACTCACCCATTCCAGTACATCTTAATTCACTGATTCCTAAAATGTTGATGTTCACTCTTACCATCTCCTGTTTGACCACTTCCAATTTACCTTGACTCATGGACCTAACATCCCAGGTTCCTATGCAATATTGTTCTTTACAACACTGGACTTTACTTTCACCACCAGCCACATCCCCAACTGTGTGCTGTTTCCACTTTGGCTCAGCCTCTGCATTCCTTCTGAAACTGTTTCTCTGCTTTTCTCCAGTAGCATATTGGGCACCTACTGACCTGGGGAGTTCATATTTCAGTGTCATATCTTTTTGCTTTTTCATACTGTTCATGCCAACAAAGGTCCATATAGTCAAAGCTATGGTTTTTCCAATAGTCATGTATGGATGTGAGAGTTGGACCATAAAGAAGGCTGTGCACCAAAGAACTGATGCTCTTGAACTGTGGTGTTGGAGAAGACTCTTGAGAGTCACTTGGACCACAAGGAGATCCAACCTGTCAATCATAAAGGAAATCAATCCTGAATATTCATTGGAAGGACTGATGCTAAAACTGAAGCTCCAATACTCTGGCTACCTGATGCGAAGAGCTGACTCTGAAAAGACTCTGATGCTGGGAAAGATTGAAGGCAGGAGGAGAAGGGGATGACAGAGGACGAGAAGGTTGGATGGAATCACTGACCATCATGGACATGAGTTGAGCAAGCTCCAGGAGATGGTGAAGGACAGGGAAGCCTGGCATCCTGAGTCTATGGGGCCACAAAGAGTTGGACACAATTGAGCGCCTGAACATCAACAATATATAATCTCACTTATAATAACTTATTATTTACTAAAATATTGCCTATAAATACAGACTGATAGACTGTCAAATAATATCCATAGAAGTGAAATTTTAGAAGATACAGAAATTCAGACATTTCTCTCTCACTTAAGCTTTGGGGAATAAGATCTTTTTTCCCAGGGCTAAGAGGTTCTCCCCATATATTATCTTTTACAGCCTCCAGATTATTCTTAAGGGGCAGGAAGTTGCATTATTTGTTTAGCAATTATCATTTGTCAATAAAGATAGTATGCTGGAGAGAAGGAATGGAGAGCAGCATGAGTTTGCTCCTTAGGATAATACGTAACATTTGCAGAGGACTGACTGTGTTTCAGGCACTGTTCTTGGCACAAGTTAACTCATTCCTTCTAAAATACCCTGTACCATAGCTACTACTTTGTCCATAGTTCACTCACTAGAAAGCAGAGCTACAAAGAGATTACAGAAATTGCTTCAGGTGCTTCAACTAGTAGACAAGATGCAAAGCCAGGCACTGTCTCTGTGCCTCATGCTGTTAACACTGCCTCCCATTGTTCAGCAGCGCTGCAGACGGTCCAACGTGAGCGGAGGACTGATGGTCACAGCTCAACACGAGACTGATTTTCACAGCTGCTGTAACCTTACATTTAAAAAATGACCACTTAGCTTCCCCTCCCCAACAATATCTCTTCCCTCAGCACTTCATATAAAGTACAGACGCCCACCACCAACACTCCAGGGTCCCCTCACTGATTTTGTTTTCCTTCATCCTACCTACCTCCATCTAACAAACTTGATGCGTTGCTAACTTATGTGATTAATTGTCTGCCTTTCTGTCAGTTCAGTCGCTCAGTCGTGTCCGAACCTTTGTGACCCCATGAATTGCAGCACACCAGGCCTCCCTGTCTATCACCAACTCCCGGAGTTCATCAAAACTCATGCCCATCAAGTTGGTGATGCCATCCAGCCATCTCATCCTCTGTTGTCCCCTTCTCCTCCTGCCCCCAATCTCTCCCAGCATCGGAGTCTTTTCCAGTGAGTCAACTCTTCACATCAGGTGGCCAAAGTATTGGAGTTTCAGCCTCAGCATCAGTTCTTCCAAAGAACACCCAGGACTGATCTCCTTTAGAATGGACTGGTTGGATCTCCTTGCAGTCCAAGGTACTCTCAAGAGTCTTCTCCAACACCACAGTTCAAAAGCATCAATTCTTTGGCACTCAGCTTTCTTCACAGTCCAACTCTCACATCCATACATGACCACTGGAAAAACCATAGCCTTGACTAGACAGACCTTTATTGGCAAAGCAATGTCTCTGCTTTTGAATGTGCTATCTAGGTTGGTCATAACTTTTCTTCCAAGGAGTAAGCGTCTGTTAATTTCATGGCTGCAGTCACCATCTGCAGTGATTCTGGAGCCCAAAAACATAAAGCCTGACACTGTTTCCACTGTTTCCCCATTTATTTGCCATGAAGTGATGGGACCAGATGCCATGATCTTCGTTTTCTGAATGTTGAACTTTCAGCAAACTTTTTCACTCTCCTCTTTCATTTTCATCGAGAGGCTTTTTAGTTCCTCTTCACTTTCTGCCATAAGGGTGGTGCCATCTGCATATCTGAGGTTATTGATATTTCTCCTGGCAATCTTGATTCCAGCTTGTGCTTCTTCCAGCCTAGCGTTTCTCATGATGTACTCTCAATAGAAGTTAAATAAGCAGGGTGATAATATACAGCCTTGATGTACTCTTTCCCTATCTGAAACCAGTCTGTTGTTCCATGTCCAGTTCTAACTGTTGCTTCCTGACCTGCATATAGGTTTCTCAAGAGGAAAGTCAGGTGGTCTGGTATTCCCATCTCTTAAAGAATTTTCCACAGTTTATTGTGATCCACATAGTCAAAGGCTTTGGAATAGTCAATAAAGCAGAAAGAGATGTTTTTCTGGAATTCTCTTACTTTTTCAATGATCCAGCGGATGTTGGCAATTTGACCTCTGGTTCCTCTGCCTTTTCTAAAACCAGCTTGAACATCTGGAAGTTCACGGTTCACGTATTGCTGAAGCCCGGCTTGGAGAATGTTGAGCATGACTTTACTAGCATGTGAGATGAGTGCAATTGTGCGGTAGTTTGAGCATTCTTTGGCATTGCCTTTCTTTGGGATTGGAATGATCCCAAAGTACTCCAGTACTTTGACCTTTTCTTTGGGATTGGAATGATCCCAAAGTACTCCAGTACTTTGACCTTTTCCAGTCCTGTGGCCACTGCTGAGTGTTCCAAATTTGCTGGCATATTGAGTGCAGCACTTTCACAGCATCATCTTTGAGGATTTGAAATAGCTCAACTGGAATTCCATCACCTACACTAGTTTTGTTCGTAGTGATGCTTTCTAAGGCCCACTTGACTTCACATTCTAGGATGTCTGGCTCTAGGTGAGTGATCACACCATTGTGATTATCTGGGTCATGCAGATCTTTTTTGTACAGTTCCTCTGTGTATTCTTGCCACCTCTTCTTAATATCTTCTGCTTCTGTTAGGTCCATACCATTTCTGTCCTTTATCAAGCCATCTTTGCATGAAATGTTCCCTTGGTATCTCTAATTTTCTTGAAGAGATCTCTAGTCTTTCCCATTCTGTTGTTTTCCTCTATTTCTTTGCATTGATTGCTGAGGAAGGCTTTCTTATCTCTCCTTGCTATTCTTTGGAACTCTGCATTCACATGCTTCTATCTTTCCTTTTCTCCTTTGCTTTTCACTTCTCTTCTTCTATGACCAGTGTGTTCTCTTGGGAAAACTCTATTAGTCTTTGCCCTGCTTCATTCCACAGTCCAAGGCCAAATTTGCCTGTTACCCCAAGTGTTTCTTGACTTCCTACGTTTGCATTCCAGTCCCCTATAATGAAAAGGACATCTTTTTGGGGTGTTAGTTCTAGAAGATCTTGTAGGTCTTCATAGAACCGTTCAACTTCAGCTTCTTCAGCGTTACTGGTTGGGGCATAGACTTGGATTACTGTGATACTGAATGGTTTGCCTTGGAAACAAACAGAGGTCATTCTGTCATTTTTGAGATTGCATCCAAGTACTGCATTTCGGACTCTTTTGTTGACCATGATGGCTACTCCATTTCTTCTGAGGGATTCCTGCCTGCAGTAATAGATATAATGGTCATCTGAGTTAAATTCACCCATTCCAGTCCATTTTGGTTCGCTGATTCCTAGAATGTCGATGTTCACTCCTGCCATCTCCTGTTTGACCACTTCCAATTTACCTTGATTCATGGACCTGACATTCCAGGTTCCTATGCAATATTGCTCTTTACAGCATTGGACCTTGCTTCTATCACCAATCACATCCACATCTGGGCATTGTTTTTGCTTTTGCTATATCCCTTCATTCTTTCTGGAGTTATTTCTCCACTGATCTCCAGTAGCATATTGGGCACCTACCGACCTGGGGAGTTCCTCTTTCAGTATCCTATCATTTTGCCTTTTCATACTGTTCATGGGGTTCTCAAGGCAAGAATACTGAAGTGGTTTGCATTTCCCTTCTCTAGTGGACCACATTCTGTCAGACCTCTCCACCATGACCCGCCTGTCTTGGGTGGCCCCACAGGGCATGGCTTAGTTTCATTGAGTTAGACAAGGCTGTGGTCCATGTGATTAGATTGACTAGTTTTCTGTGATTATGGTTTCAGTGTGTCTGCCCTCTGATGCCTCTCACAACACCTACCATCTTACTTGGGTTTCTCTTACCTTGGACATGGGGTGTCTCTTCACCACTGCTCCAGCAAAGCACAGCCACTGCTCCTTATCTTGGAGAAGGGGTATCTCCTGACCCTGAACATGGAGTAGCTCCTCTCAGCCCTCCTGTGCCCACGTTTCTATACTAGAATATAAATTCCAGGAAGATAGGAATTCTGGTATTTTTAGTCACTTCTGGAAATGCTAGCAAGTCCAACTATTTTTTGATTGAGTGAAATTTCCTTCACCTTTACTAAAGGTTCATTACCACCAAAGATACTTAAATATCTCATAGTGTGTATACATACACAAATAGATAGGTATCGATATATGTTGTTGTTGTTGTTTAGTCGCTAAGTTGTATCCAACTCTTTTATGATGCTGTGAACTGTAGCCCACTGAGCTCCTCTGTCCATGGGATTTTGCAGGAAAGAAAAAAAGTGGGTTTCCACTTCCTTCTTCAGGGGATCTTTCTGACCCAGGAAGATCCTTCCTGAGCCTGCATCTCCTGCATTGGCAGGCAGATTCTTTATCACTGAGCCACCATGGAAGGCCATATAGGTATACACACACATGTATACATATACATTACACATGTACACATTCACTGTGTATACATGTACATGCACACACATACACCTGGAGGGTATAGTAAATATATTAAGAACATGGTCAACAGTAAACACTGGGTGTTCTTGGAATAAACATGGCCCATCCTGGGAAGTTTACACTGGATCCTAACTCACCCTCTATCCCATTAGCTTATTTTCTTCGATGTTTACACTGGGGCACATGCATCCTGAATGTTATCACTTCTCACTGTAAGGATACATATATAGATGCAGGAAATAGAGGCCTTTTCCTATTTCTCCGGAAAGAATTAAGTGGCACTGTCATTCTACCCACCCCAAATCGGGCCTCTGTTGGGGCACCCATCTGCTGCCAGTGCGGTTATAATCACCACCTGAATCACCCCAGGCTTGCTGCCAGCTCCCCGCCTCACCAGTTTCCCTTCCCTAGTTCCCCTCTCACCAGTCAGTATGAGTAAAGCCCAGGGCCAGCTCCACCAGGACCTTAAGTAAAGTCACTCCCACATCTCCATGGCAATAATCACCCCCTTAGACAACACTCTCGATGCTGTTCCACTGCATCCTCACTTGCAGGAGACAAACGCTGGGTAAAAAGGAATTACATGAGCTCGCACGAATACAAATCAACTCAGACCTGGATACTGCAGTAGACTGGGTTGATTTTATACCCTGCTCAGCTCCCACTCACAGTTTCAGAAGCATCCAGGAGTGCCAAATGGGTTTAGGAAATGTGATTTTGTTGCAAGGAAGAGAGCTAGAAGTTGAGAACTCTGCTGAAATGAGGGCCCTGGGGAAAGTGGTTCAGAAAATTCGACCCTGTGGCCAAGAAACACAAGAAAGCAACTTTTTCTTTTCTTTTTTTTTTTTTTGCAGAGATCTGGTAGAGAAGATGCAAATAAAACAAACTTGGTCTTGTAAGAAATAAAAACTCCACACCTGTCCTATGTGTGGGTGTGGAAATGAAGCTGACACATCCTCATTGTATTGGAATCTTCCAGAGGAAAGCCAGTAACATCAAAATGGTCCCAGATCAGAGATACCACTCAGGAACCTGTCAGACACAAATTCAAAAGTCCTCCCTAGAAACTTGTCATCCACCCAGCACACCGGACTCTTACAGAAGAATAATGTCTAGAAAAGATTGTTTCACAAAGTGTATAGATCATTGGAAAAAAAATCTGCTCCCCCCAAAGAGTCAGCAAGCAAACCCAGAAGGTTTGTTTAGCACTGCTAATTCAAATAAGTTTAAAATTGTTAAAGAAATGGTTAAAAGGAAAGACTCAGTAAGGGTGGAATGCTATGAAAATAAATGAGTAGATCACGATAAATGCAGTAAAACTTCTAGAAATGAAAAACAAAACCATTAAAATTTATCAGAGCATCCTAGTTCTACGAAATTGGGCAGGAAAAGGGATGAAGCACCTCAGGGCTCTCTGGAAGGATTGGAAATGATTGCATTTACATTAAAGGGAAACATAACCAGGATAGCACTTTGCCCTAGTTCTAGCAGAGAAGGAGATGGCAACCCACTCCAGTGTTCTTGCCTGGAGAATCCCAGGGACGGGGGAGCCTGGTGGGCTGCCGTCCATGGGGTCGCACAGAGTCGGACACAACTGAAGTGATTTAGCAGCAGCAGCAGCAGTGACCAGAAGACACAATAATTCTCTCAAAAGCACCAGGGGCATTATGCTAACACAAGAACAACATGGGAGGATCCTAACTCTTCTGATTTACACACCTTTCTGTCAGTGCTTCCTGGTGGCTCAGATGTTAAAGTGCCTGCCTGCAATCCAGAAGACCTGGGTTCTATCCCTGGGTGGGGAAGATCCCCTGGAGAAGGAAACGGCACCCCACTCCAGTACTCTTGCCTGGAAAATCCCACGGATGGGGGAGCCTGGCAGGCTGCAGTCCATGGGGTCGCAAAGAGTTGGACACAACTGGGTGACTTCACTTTCTTTCTCTTTGTCATAGTGCAGTGCTCTGCCTAGAGGCTCCCTGGTGGCTCAATGGTGAAGAATCTGCCTGCAATGCAGATTCTTGGTGACTAAACCACCAGCTACCACCTCATGAACACACTGGCATCCTTGGAAGAGGTACATAGAGACAGCAGAGAGTATAAAAAGGGCAGAGGGTTTTCTGGGTCATGTCATTAGGTGGAGGAAGCACTATTTTATTTTTTTCCTCTTGCATTAAGCACTGAAGATAAGTATGACCCTGGAACTACTTTTTCCTTGGATTTTAGGTAAGAAGATAGACTCAACAAGGCATTTTTGAGGCCATATCTTTGGCGCTGACCTGTGTTTGGAAGTAAAATATAAAACTCTTTGTTCCTATCCAGCGCTCCAGAATTCTAGCAATTAATGAGCACTGACTGGCCCCCTGGGCTCCATTTTCCCATCGGTAACTTCCTTCTTCTGAGCTTAATAAATCTTTGTTGCATTATTACCTCACCTGAAACATGCCTCCAGAATGCCTTGTAAAAGGAAAAATGGCCACAAAATCAGAATCTGAGAAAGGGTGCACAGAGCTCTTTCATGAAAGTTATTTTTTAAAAATTATGAAGTAGATCTCTCTTTAGTTCCCCTGAAACTGGTAGTGTTTCCAAGGGACAAGATCTCAAAGGGTATATACTCTTTTTTTCTGAAATTGGTTTCTGAAGTTTAATCTTTCTTGGACCACATGTGCCAGAATAAATATTCTATCATTTCATACATGATCGCTGGTTTACTCTAGCTCTGAACATGGAGTCAGTCAACAAAGGGAAGCGGCTTTGCCAAAATTCAGTAAAGTATACTGTTTGCAACAGTAACAAAAGTAACACCCCAAGCCACCAGGAATAAACTTTTACTTGTAAAATTTTTGAGAGTGATAATTTTATAGGGAAAAAAGTCTCCATTAAAATTCATGTGTTAGTTTAGAAATCGCAACACAGCTATTTCAGGCCCTTTTATCCACTTCTCCATCATTCAGTAGCTCTGAACTATCTAAATACCTCTAACAAGCAAAACTAAAGAGGAAACTGCTAAGTCACTTCAGTCATGTCCAACTCTGTGTGACCCCACAGATGGCAGCCCACCGGGCTCCCCCGTCCCTGGGACTCTCCAGGCAAGAACACTGGAGTGGGTTGCCATTCCCTTCTCCAATGCATGAAAGTGAAAAGTGAAATTGAAGTCGCTCAGTCGTGTCTGACTCTTACCAACCCCATGGACTGCAGCCTACCAGGCTCCTCCATCCATGGGATTTTCCAGGCAAGAGTACTGGAGTGGGGTGCCATTACCTTCTCCATAAAGAGGAAAACCTTATGATAAAAATTGACTAATGGTTTTGCAAGGAAAGTGCAATTTACAACCAATTTACTACAAGGAATAAAAAGGATATAAAACAGGAATGGCCAATTACATTTTCAGGGTATTGTGCTTGATAAATTAGCACTATAATAAAACTTCAGAAATCACAGCTAGAGTTACCAATAATAAGACATACACTGGAGTGCATGATTTTAGAAATTTTAAATACTTTCACAGTTTTATTTTCTCTCCCCATCTTCAAGAATTCATTAATCTAAGTGTTCTAAAGGAATCCAAGCTATAAATTATACATATTTTGGACATGTCGCATAAAACTTGTTTGAAAGCACTGTGAGGAAATGAAGATTTTCATTTAAGACCATCATAGAATGAGCCTGAGTGGAGCAGCTAGTGAGGTGAATCAGATGAGACTAATCTTAAAATTAAAATAAAATGTCCACATACATATTTAAAAAAATCCTATTCCTATTTTCATGCTTAAAAAACAAAAATCATCCTGGTACTACTTCTAATTCACAAAGTGACCTGAATGATTCCATATGGAAATCTCGCTATGGAATATCTGCATTTCGCACCCTACTACTACTGCTAAGTCGCTTCAGTCGTGTCCAACTCTGTGCAACCCCATAGACAGCAGCCCACCAGGCTCCCCCGTCCCTGGGATTCTCCAGGCAAGAACACTGGAGTGGGTTGCCATTTCCTTCTTCAATGCATGAAAGTGAAAAGTGAAAGGGAAGTTGCTCAGTCCTGCCCGACTCTTAGCGACCCCATGGACAGCAGCTTACCAGGCTCCTCTGTCCATGGGATTTCCCAGGCAAGAGTACTGGAGTGGGGTGCCATTGCCTTCTCCTTTCGTACCCTGGATACATTCAAATATCCCTCAAACCACCTGGATAGCCTCAGGAAATTTACCAAATTCACCAACTGCTTTAACATTTATTGTAATCTATTGGTAGAATTTCTTGTGTTGGGAGACTTTCATTTAGCAATGCAATATGAAATAGAAAAAATAGAAAATGGTTTAACTGTAATTAAGATACACTTCTAAAATTACATCTTAAATATTCACTGAATTGGAACATTTTTCCACATCATGCAGAGTCTAAAAGCCTATAAGTAATGAGCAAATATGATCTTTTCCTATAAGCACAGATTAGACAAAAGCATGATATGGTGAACACAGCCACAGCTTAGTATTGAAATGATGACGAGGCCTTACAGAAATCAGGAAGAAAGTAAATGTGACAAGTTTCCTTTCTGTTTGCTTTCAGGGCTGACCTATTGCTCCGGACTAGAAGAATAATTATTACAGAATGAGTCACATAGAAAACACAGGCAAACAGAAGAACACGGAGAATGTAAGTACGTGTTATTCTTTCATTGGTACCTAACTTTAAGGAACTCCGGGAGTTGGTGATGGACAGGGAGGCCTGGCGTGCTGCGAATCATGGGGTCGCAAAGAGTCGGACATGACTGAGCGACTGAACTGAGCTGAACTTTAAGGCAAAGACATAGAAACTGTATAGTAAAAACTGTCCCGAAAAGATCAATTCCTGAATGTGACTGTATTTCCTTAAATAACAATCATAGAAGCTTTTGGAAAGCCCCCAAATTACTCAAACCCTGATTTTTTAAAGCAATTATTCCATTATATGGAAAAACCATATAATGGAATTAATTGGCATAAAACATATACACACGCAGACTTGAAGTAAATTTGGAATCATACAAAGATTATTTTCATCTTCCAAGAAACACACTCAATTATATGCACAAAAAACTGAGGTCTTAGGAAGTTACTTATTAGTATTTATCAAATGCAAAAATCATAAGCAAAAGAACACTTTTTTAGAGCTGAGTGACTGGGCACACACACATACACACAAAGAAGTAGAGGTGAAAGAATTACAAGAAGAAATTTATAGAACTGAAGTCAAAGTAAAGCTACCTCAGAAGGGAGGATTAAGCTTTTCCTTTTTAAGTCACTGGCATCCTTAGGACAGACAAGCTTCCGACAGCATCTCTGCTTGTTCAAGGCTCCACCCCAAGGAGTGTATTTGTCATGTAACAATATTGACTCTAGGTCAGACTCCAACCGCTAAGGACACGTCTCCTTAATGCACGTGAAACCCTTCTTTCATATATAGCCAAAGTAGTTGCCAGATCCAAACATATCTGTTTAAATGACCCCTGTTTCCCACCTTCCAAATTCATTAGTAGCAAATCACTTCAATGGCAAGTTCTAAAGATTCATGAGATTATTCCCTTCAGACTCCAAAGAATGATGTCCATGTTCCCTTTAAAAATACCCAGCTTCTTTCTGGGTTTCCTGGGTGACTCAGTGCTAGAGAATCTGCCTACCAATGGAGGAAACATGGGTTCGATCCTTGGTCTGGGAAGATCTCACATGCCACAGAGCAACTAAGTCTGTGCACCGCAACTTCTGAGCCTGTGCCCTAGAGCCTGTGTTCCATAGCAACAGAAGCCACGGCATGAGGCCCATGTACTAGAGAGTCAGCCCCCCTCTGTGCAATGAGAGAAAAGCCCACATGGCCAGGAAAACCCAGCGCACTCAATAAATAAGCAAAAGTTTTTTTAAAATACCCATTTTCTAAAAGATAGAGTTCATGGGGAAATAATTTATCTACTTTGGATGTTCATATGTTATAAATTACTTTTTGTATAATTCTTATGTTCTTTATTCTCATTTTCGTACCCAAATTCCCTCTCGTTTTTTCAACCTCCTCCCTCTAGGCTTGCATGATCTTAATTCCCCTACTACTACTACTACTACTAAGTCACTTCAGTCGTGTCCGACTCTGTGCGACCCCAGAGACGGCAGCCCACCAGGCTCCCCCGTCCTTGGGATTCTCCAGCAAGAACACCGGAGTGGGTTGCCATTTCCTTCTCCAATGCATGAAAGTGAAAAGTGAAAGTGAAGTCGCTTAGTCATGTCCAACTCTTAGCAACCCCATGGACTATAGCCCACCAGGCTCCTCCATCCATGGGATTTTCCAGGCAAGAGTACTGGAGAGGGGTGCCATTGCCTTTTCCAACTGGGGATTAAACCTGGGCTCCGGCAGTGAAAGCACCAACTCCTAACCACTGGGCTACCAGGGAATCCCCATAAATTACTTTTCGTTCCCCCTTCCCTCTAAGCTCCACTTCCACGCAGATCTAAAAGGATTTCCGACTGTGGGCCTTTATTCAGGGCCAGCAAAAGACTTGAATGACTCTGAGACTAGCATTGTTTCCAACTTAGGCCATGGTATAACATTTCTGACAGGAAGAAATACAAGGTGGTGCTGTAAAACAAGGGCAGAGAGCTAAATGCTAAATTCTAAAGCTGTGGGTCCTTGAAATGGCTACACTTAGAAGCTTGAATATTCGAGCAATATTGTTTTTAACCTTAGTCTATGGGTCCCACAAAGGGTTCCTCTGATTAAGTTCAGTATATGAATGAGACCTCTGTCAGTCACTCAGTCATGTCCAAACTCTTTGAGATCCCATGGACTGTGAGCCGCCAAGCTCCTCTGTCCATGTGATTCTCCAAGCAAGGATACTAGGTGGGTTGTCATTCCTTTCTCCAGCGGATCTTCCCGACCCAGGTCTCTCGCACTGTAGGCAGATTCTTTGCTATCTAAGCCACCTAAAATTATATGTGTATAAGCAATTATTTTCCTACAGAGAACATTGGTAGATTTCATCTACCTAGACTATGTAATTTATTGCCCAAATCACCAGACTTTTTAAAGTAAAGGGGGATGTTCTCAGTTAATATGCTTGACAACAGGCTTAACCTGAGAATTTTCTGGGCAAACTGAGAATATACTCACTTTACTCATGACCCAAGAAAGTAATACATCGCTGCACCAGGTAATTTGGCTTTTCATTACTTCAACCCAAGTGACATTCATGAATTTTGATTGAAGGCAATTGATTTTTATACAATCAAGTGTATTATACAAGTGTCTTGGCTAGATGTCAGAGAGCTCTGGAAACCATTCAGCTGCTTCTCTTCTCCAGTTCTAAGCCTTACCACCTGCATTCAATGCTGGTTGCTGCTTTGTGCTCTGCAGTTACTACTAACCCTGGATTCAGGAAATGGTGTGGTCCTGGAAATGTATGTCTTCGTACAAAGAGATTCTTTCTTGTGCTTTAGAAGCACTTTTCCTCATCCTCCTAAATGGATAAAAATTATCAAGGTTTGGTAATGAGTCTTCCTCTCTACACTTTCCCTTGAGATACATCTAATTGTATCTATAACATCAAATATATCAATGATTGGGTCACAGTCTTTGATCCATATCAGAGTCCCTAATTCTAGACTCAGGAAATAGGTCCAACCTAGAGGTAAATCTGCTTTCTCTTCGCTAGTCCCTAGAAGGAATAGAAAAAAAGTTTCTATTGATGAAGTAACCAATGAAGTAATTCAAATCTGTAACTGATGAAGTAACTCAAATCTGTAGTATTAAGACTTCCAGGTGAAGCTGAAGAATAAGTTTTGAAAATAGTGGAAAAACCTTTATGTGTTTGTTAGTGAAGTGCTTGTATGATATAACAGAAACCTCTTTTAGAGAAGCTGAATATTGGTCTGTGACTCTAATTAAGAATGTGACTAGAATTAGGATTTTTAATTTAGAATTATAATGTATTTGGCTGTGAAAAATATTTGTAAGATTAAGATAACCTGAATTGCTAATCAGTAACTTTAATTTGTGATATCTACAAGAATTGCTAAAGTGCTTAGAAAAGTTTGGGTCATTATGTTGGCAAATGTACCCTGTTGAACATTTTGAAATGTAATCTATCTGATTTAGGTCAGTTTAATTTGATGATACTTATTTTACTCAAATAGCAAGAAACAAATTCTAGGACTTCCCTGGTGGTGCAGTAGATAAGAATTGGCCTGCTAATGCAGGGGACACAGGTTCCATCCCTCGTCCCAGACGCTTTCACGTGCCACATGAACAACTAAGCCTGTTCACCACAACTCCTGAGGCTGTGCCCTAGAGCCCAGAAGCCACAACCACTGAGCCGGCGAGCACGCCCCAGAGCGTGTGCTCTACATCAAGAGAGGCCAGGGCAGTGAGAACCCCACACACTGCAACAAAGAATAACCCCTGCTCACCGCAACTAGAGAAAGCCCTCTCAGAGCAACAAGGGCCCAGAGCAGACTAAACAAATAAAATTTTTTAAAAAAAGAAACCAGTTCTAGATATCTGATTACAGCATTATGCTTATAGTTTAAAATATCATCTTGTACACTTCATTGGTTAAGAGGATAGCTATATTTCATGTGATTTTTTTTCTTACTATAATAAAAAAAATTAAAATAGATTTTGAATTTTATGCCAAACTTCTCTGTGCTGAGTCACTTCAGTCATGTTCGACTCTTTGTAACCCCATGGACTATAGCCTGCCAGGTTCCTCTGGCAGGAACCTTGCCTGATTCTCCAGGCAAGAATACTGGAGTGGGCCACCATTTCCTTCTCCAGCAAAACTTCTCCAATCAAAACCAAATTATTTTTGTATACTTTATACAAATAAACAAAATTTGTATATTTTTAAAGAAACTTTTAGATCTAAGAAGAACTAGGTGTTTACATTTTACTTTTAATACAGTATCAGTTCAGTTCAGTTCAATCGCTCAGTCGTGTCTGACTCTTTGCAACCCCATGAATTGCAGCACGCCAGGCCTCCCTGTCCATCCCAAGAAATGGGAAACGATTGTATTTGTACACAGACGCCCCCATACAGCTAAGTGACTTTCATAGAGAAGCAAGTTGTGTACCATCGATAGTATATTCCAGTGCTTACTATGTGCTATGTACCATTCTAAATATTTTTTCTCAATTATTTTATATAACCTTCCACAGATCCTATAAAGTGAGTCTTACTGTTTCCACTTCACAAGGAAGACGACTCAAGTACAGAGAGGTTAGGTGATTTGCAGGAGTTAGAAGTATATGTAGTAATCATCACACTAAATTTGAACTCAAACCAAAGGTGAATCTATAAAATGCCTCCTTCACCATCGCAGGACACTTCCTCTTGAGGATGAAGTCTAAACTCCTTAAAACAGTATTCAAGGTCCCGGGTAAATCAAATAGCCCCCAAACAACTTTTCAAACCTATTGTTTATGAGTTGCCCAGATGTATCTGACTCTAGCCAGGGGTGGTTCCACTAAATATCCAACAAACATAAATTGGAAATTGTTTATCAGTGTCTGCATCTGGAAACCTTGCTGTCTAGCATTAGTCTGAGCATTTTCATGACTAGCAATCTCTATTTTCTCTGAAAAATAATAACAGCTGATACCTATACCACTTCTCGTGTTGGACTCTTTGTGACCCCATGGACTGCAGCATGCTAGGTTTCCCTGTCCTTCACCATCTCCTGGAATTGCTCAAACTCACGTCCATTGAGTCGGTGATGCCATCCAACCATCTCCTCCTCTGTCACCCCCTGCTCCTCTTGCCCTCAGTCTTTCCCAGCATCAGGGTCTTTTACCCATCCATTATGGCATGCTCTTCTCATGCAGATGATTAATTTTTAGTGTGGGTCAATCTTAACTCTTCAATCAGATCATTAATAACCTTACAGCAGAGATAATGTATTCAATGTCTTTGTTTCCCCATGGGTATGGCTTACCATCCTGAATTGCAACTGTCCATGGATGTGTTTGTCTACCTCAATAACTGACCATGTCTTTTTCATTTTCCTATCTTTAATGTCAGGCATAGTGTTTGCTACATAATCAGGCTTCAAGAATATTTGGTGAAGTGGGTGCTCAAGTGTGTCCAACTCTTTGCAACCCCATGGACTGTAGCCTGCCAGGCTCCTCTTCCATGGGATTTTTCAGGCAAGAACACTAGAGTGGGTTGCCATTTCCTCCTTCAAGGGATCTTCCTGACCCAGGGGTCGAACCCGTGTCTCCTGCATTGGCAGGCAGATTCTCTTCCACTGAGCCACCTGGGAAGCCCACATAAAAGGCTTACTGCTTTTCAAAGTTGAGCTCAAATCATTATTTTTATTCAAATTCCTAAAGAGATTATTTCTGTGAATTCATTTCAAATGAAAACTCACCATTTTTGAAATCCCTTCCTATTTTGCCCACAGAAACTCAGGCTTTATCAAAAAATTCACCTGCTTGAAAATATTTTGAAATAGTATGATCTCAACTCACTTCAAATTTTATTTTTATAGGGCTTGCATCTCATTAGCTAATTTTCTGTTGTTAAAGGTTTTTCTGTTCTGAACTTTTAAGGATTACACATAGTTTTCACAGGATTAAAATTTTTTACAGAAAACCCAAGTCCAGTCTTAAAATGTTGAGTGAACTATTGCATAAATTTAAATGAGAAAGTAGTTGCACATCTTAGTTTATAGGTGTGAAAAATGACGGAAATAGCTTCCTGCTATGCTTAGCAGTAAAGTTTGCCATTGAATGAGAGAATATCTGTGAAATACCTTTGAATTCTTTGGAGAAGAGTTCCTGCAAGGTGATTAATAAAAACTCATAGTGTTAGGATATCTTTTTTTCAATAACTTCCTTAGTTGTAATATAGGAATTCTTGGTTTGGATTACTTTCGTACCTACAGTGAATACACATTTTGTTTGCCAAGAAAAGGAAGTACATTGTGTGAAATAATTTATACCATAATGGAGGACAGCAGCTTATATGAGTGTAGGGGTTAGAACAGTGAATCATCTCTTGTGTGTTTCTAACTAAATAGAGGCAATCTGCCCGAGAGAGAGAGAGAGAAAAAAAAATTTCTACAAACCACAAATTCCATCCAATCACATAAAGACAAATCAGCCTTCAGGCAAATCAAATGTCTTCATTTAAACTGTACCTGGATTTGGCACTCTGCCCACCTTTCTCAAATCTCTTAACAATATGCTTTCACAAAGAGTTAAAGGCACACATACTGAAAGGGACTCCCTCTGCAACATTATTTTTTAAAAACAGGGAACTCTTTAGCCCCGGGAAGACCTGGGGAAAGAAAAGTTCCTTTCAGAGTCTGCACCATGTGAATACAGGATTAGTGGGTGGGATTGAGGTGTGCTCAGGTGCATAAATAGAGGCGTGGGCTGAGCCAGCATACTAGGAAGCTTGGACTGCATCGAGGCCGCCTGGCTCACACAGACAGGTGGGTGGGGAGATCCAGGTAAGGCTCCTGACAGTATTGTTAGACGGGCACCTGTTAGAATGAGCTTTGGCCTCTGGTTACCATGTAAAGGTGTAGGCAATCCACAGGCAGAGGAGTGCGGGGCAGTTCCAGGAGCAGCAAAATGGGATTTGGAGGGGGAATTGATGGAATTTTCACCAGAGGCTTCCTAGAACCTCTCTGTGAAGCGATGTTCCTGAGCTGATTCAAGGTAATGCCTTCTCTCCCAGAAAATGAGAGGTTTAAGAGTGAGCCAACTCCTGGAGTTTTCAAGCCTGACACACAGCCCAGGGTCTCCTGTCTTGGTTACTGAGCCCTGATCACCATCTAATGCTTGTTTCTTTCTTACTGGCAAAGCAAAGACCCACAGGGCTGTGAAACGTCAGCTCAGATTAGCTGCTGGGGATTACCGATCAGAATATTATTGCAAATCAGGAAATAGCTTTCCTTCTGTGTCTGATATAAAGATATCCTTATTGTTTATTCAGTCTTTAAATTCATAGGGCAGAATGTAAAAGGAGAGATCTGGTTACTTTCCTAAAGCATTTATGAACAAGGACATTGAAACCTCCTGCAAGGCATTCATTGATGAAGACAGAGATATAATGAGCAGTGAAAAGTGCTGGTTTCATAGTGTGTGTGTGTGTGTGTGTGTGTGTCTCCAAATTATCAGTGTCCTCCATGGTTAGCTTTCTGTTTTGAGGTGGTTAATGCATGCAATTTGCAGATCACAGTCAATTCAGGACTAAAAATTGATGTGTTGAAAACAGTACAGTGAATCTCAGAAAATCTTGTTTGTACAGCAGGAGTTATATTCAGCTCCCTTGAGTCGTTCTGCCATAAAACATGTATGAGGTATCAACAGTTCCAATCTGAAAGCTGCAAAGCTATAACAGGAGGTCCTAATGGCCACTTGCACAAGAATTGTCAGTGAATTACATAAATACTTCACCACCTGTTTACTGCTATTTTTGCTAATATACATTTGTTGCCATACATAAAATATAAAATCAAACGTTTGTCGATAAATTTCAAGCCATTACTTGCATGATATTTTCTGAATCAACCATTATCCTGAATAGTGTAATTATTCTCACATAAGGGTTCTTGGTTTTTAGTGTTGTTGGCATGAAAAAGAAGTCTTTGTAACAAAAAGGCTAGAAGACTTGTGTAGCACAGTTGGGGTGCTTGTGCAAAATACTGGATACAAAAATTGTTACTGGCATTTCCGTATCTTTATGGATATAGAAAATGAAGACAGTGTATCCCTGTTTTTTGCTTACGTCTTTTTTGTGAGACATTGCATGGCTACTACATATTATGACATAGACAATAATTGGTCAGATTAATACAAGGCATCATCTGGATTTGGTAACTTAGCAATGCCTTTTTTTTTTTAATTGGCTAATGCTTAACGAAGGCTTCCCCAGGTGGCTCAATGGTAAAGAATCCACCTGTCAATGCAGGAGATGTGGGTTCAGTCCCTGGGTTGGGAAGATCCCCTGGAGAAGGAAATGGCCACTCATTCCAGTATTCTTGCCTGGGAAATTCCATGGTCAGAGGAGCCTGGCAGGCTACCGTCCAAGGGGTCTCAAAAGAGTGGGACATGACATCACAACTAAACAACAATGCTTAACATGCTATCAGAATATGAGAAAGTTTACCCCTTAAAAACACTGAACATTGATGGTCCATCCTGTTTCTCTTGCAGAGTTCATTTAATTTGAAACACACCAATATTAGAGTTAGGTGTTTCTTTTTAACCAATTTCAGTCTTCGGCTTTACTAGCATCCCAAGTCTCCAGCTTTGCACGTCATGGTCCCTGGATAGCCCTAGTGATTCATTAGTGCAATTCACCTTGCTAGCTCACTTACTTCCTCACTCACTCATGGACCTTACCTTGCTATTCTCTTTCCCATTCAAAAGCATCTGCTTTGAAACAGTACAACATTTCCTGATATTTAAATTTGGAATACTGGAAAGAAAAGAAAAATTAACAAAGAGACATTTATGAGATTGGTCTCTCTGTGTGATGAGTCCCATAGAATATTTTATGGGATAAAATAGAAATATTTTGTGCACAACCACCTACCTATACAGGCCCACACTAAGCGTCAAAGAATTAGCTCACTGGAAGAAATTTCCACTGATGTATTTTAACCAGTTCAGAACCAATATATCTAGAGTTTGAGTAAATGTTACACTAGGGAGAGAGCTGTGTGTATGCAAGCCTTTAGTTAAAAGATAAAAAAATTGGCAGTTTCTAAATGAAATAAATCATTTCACTCAGATCTTATTTTTCAATGGCAGTGTCCCCATTTTAACAAATATTAAAGAAATATGTATGTTTAGGGCAACTTTTTCCAAATGGGAAGATGGGAGCCAGCACTGCAAAGTGGCAAGATCCAAAAGCCTTGGTTCTATGCCCCTCTCATTGGTCTTCATTTCTCTGAATTTCAGATTCTTCATCTACAAAATGAGACACTGGGGAGGTGGGGAAAGAGGATATAACTCCTAAGTTGTCTTCTACTATGACGTTTTTTAGAAAAATATAAAATTTAAAAGCAAATTCCCTTAACTATAAGAATATATACATCTATCTCCTAATTTTCTTAAAATATATCTGTATCTATTTCTACATTGTATATTTCTATGGAGATCTTCATCAGTATATTTTTTTTCTATACAGATCTTATATAGAGGTGGATAGATAGAAATTTATACTATGCATTCTTAGGAAAGTTCTGTGGAAGGTATTTTTTCACTCCAATTGCATGTGCTCAATCCCATCTAAGCCTCAATTCTTGTTGTGTCCCACAGTTGGGTTGCAATCTAAAGACTTTGAAAAATTGCTAGTTTCTTTTTGTTTTACTGGCTTCTTGCTAATTTACTTGTTTTCCATATCAGATTTGCCATGGAGAAGATTCCAGTGTCAGCATTCCTGCTGCTGGTGGCCCTCTCCTACACTCTGGCCAAAGAAACCACAGTTAAACCAGGAGCTAAGAAGGACACAAAGGACTCTCAACTCAAACTGCCCCAGACCCTCTCCAGAGGTAGGAGTCACATTCCCGTTGGCCTCCAATTATACTTAATTGGGAAGGATTTAACTCTTAGACCTGAGATCTGTGTGAACATATTTTTGTATGTGTTCTTTCTACATTTATCAAAGTTTACCATTATTTCTGTTTTCTCTAGAGGTTTTTGCTCTTCTTTAGTATCAGGTATATAATGATCCCAGTTTTACAACTGTTTATCAACAGCTCTGGGTCTGAAAACATAACAGTTTTAGAGACACTGGGTTTTTTTATTCTAGGTTGGGGGGACCAACTCATCTGGACCCAGACATATGAAGAAGCTTTATACAAATCCAAGACAAGGTAAAGACAAGTTTAGGGAACTCTCTCAAAGCTCTCAAGAGAGCCATCTAGCGATCTTTAGTGACACACAAAATCCTACTCATTAAACATGATCCTATCTCTCTCTGTCTCTTGAAGCAATAAACCCTTGATGATTATTCACCACTTGGATGAATGCCCACACAGTCAAGGTAATTTATACTTCTAAATATAATTTCTTTTATAGGTTTACAGCTTTAGAGGGAGGGTCCAGATCTCTCATCTTTATACCCTTAGCACCCAGCACAGTTGAATTAAAAAGAATATTTTATGTAGTAAACACATATTTTGAAGTAACTTCAAATATTTCCATGTTTTGTGTTAACCATTGGCTCACAGTTTGAAAATACCAGCTCTAGAATTCATCCCTGACTTCTTGCTTTGTCTTTTATCCCACATTCAATACATCAACAAATATCAAAGATTTACCCTCACAGTTTGTCCAAAGGCCAGCACCAGCCTCCTGTGCACACCATCTGCGCAATCACACAGGACACAGTGCTTCGAAGGCTCCTATGCTTGTTGTAAAGATCAGCTGTTGCCATCTTAAAAGTCATAGTAATTTTTGAACAAAGGGCTCCATATTTTCATTTGGCACTGGTGATGGTGGTTTAGTTGCTGTCTGACTCTTGTGACCTGATGGACTGTAGCCCGCCAGGCTCCTTTGTCCGTGAGATTTCCCAGGCAAGAATACTGGAGTGGGTTGCCATTTCCTTCTTCAGGGGGATCTTTCCAACCCAGGGATCAAACCCAAGTCTCCTGCATTGCAGGTGGATTCTTTACCTCTGAGACAGGCACTGGGCCTCATATATTACATAGCTGCTGCCCAAATGCAGCCACTTCCTACTACCTTACTGCTACTGCCCTGGTCCAAACCTAGATGAGATCTTGCCTAGCTCTGTGACAGGCACCTACCTGGCTACCCTAGGATGCATCCCTAATATCTTTGAACGTATCAGCCTCTCACTTCAATGTCATTTCCTCAAAGAACTCTTCCCTGAACATTCTATACTTTTAAACTTCTTGCTTTGCTTTCTTTTTCTTCAAAGTGCTTATCTCCACCTAAAACTACTTGCTTGTTTATGATCTGTCTCCTACACAAGCATTTCAGTCCTATGAAGAAAGCACATTTTATTTTTTTCCCACTGCTTTATTCCCAGTATATGAAACAGTCTTGCCACATAGTAACCACTCAGTAAACATGGGTTAAAAAAAATTAAGAGATGAATGATTGACTGACTGAGCAGGAGAAACAAAGCTGGTCAATGGTCTAGATATTTCTTTGTTAACCATTTGCAGAATGGGTGGGGTTC
Source organism: Budorcas taxicolor (assembly GCF_023091745.1). Lineage (NCBI taxonomy): Eukaryota > Metazoa > Chordata > Mammalia > Artiodactyla > Bovidae > Budorcas > Budorcas taxicolor. Next base: position 27,297,211 of record NC_068913.1, on the reverse strand, counting down.
AATACTGTATTAAAAATACAGTTCAGTTTAAAATCTAACAGAGAACAATGGTTTTACCTGGTGATGAGATGAATGCTTCACTATTTTTATTTGCATTACAGCTTTAAAGAAGGCATTTGCTGAAAATAAAGAAATCCAGAAATTGGCAGACCAGTTTGTCCTCCTCAATCTAGTTGTAAGTTAGCTTGTCATCCTCACTACCATGTCTCTCAGTATTTGAAATGGATGGTTCCTTTTTCCTATATGTCTTAATCATACTACTTTAATGGGGATCTGTTCTGAATACCACATCTCATAGACTACAGAGAGAAAAGATTTTATTGTGCATCTGTCTTGCATGTCTACATTTTTGTTTATCTGTGTGCGTATATATGTGATCACATCCGTGCCCAGTTGCTCAGTTGTGTCCGACTCTGCAACCCCATGGACTGTAGCCTGCTAGGCCCCTCTGTCCGTGGAATTTCCCAGACAAGAATACTGGAGTAGTTGCCATTTCCTTCTCCAGGCAATCTTCCAACTCAGGGATTTTGTTTAGTGACTAATAATTTTAAACTGTCTGAATAACACTCTCCTGTGGTCCGGGATTTCTTGGTTGCTGTAATAAGCGGGAAGTCTTTGTCATTTACCAGTTCCTTGCTGTGCCCCTTTCCCCTGCAGTCCTGGCTGCTCTCCACCCCTCCATGTGCCCTCTCTCTCTCTGGAAGAGACAGCTTTCTGGGTGGCCAAATCTAATCACTTCACGAATGCTGTGGGCCAGTGCTTCCCTACCCTAATTGGCCATCACCACCTTTCTTCATGGTAAAGCTTTCTGTTTTTATAAGTTCTACTCGGTGTAGAAACAGGATCCACTTCTGTTTCAAAGGCAAGCGATCAGTAAACAACTCAGAAAACTCTTTCGTAACCCTGTGTCACCCGGGACTTCTCTCTCTCCCTCTCCTCTTTCTGGGTCGACAGGTGAGCTTCTTCAAGGAGCATCCATACCAGCCGTTCTTCTTCACCTCCTTCCACAGGCTCCTCTTTCTCCATTTATCCCCTTAATATAAGTGACTTCCTGATCTCTATTCGACCTACTTCTCTTTCCATATTTTATATTCTCTATGGACAATTTCATCCAGACCTGCTCACTGGTAATTCCCCCGTCTTCCTCGAATACACAACAGCTTCCAATCTGTGTCCACAACCAAATTTCAGAAATCTTGCAATCAGCTTTAACTTGATATGTTCAACACTGAATTTATCAACATAACAGGTTTTTCAAAAAGCTCTTTTTTCTCCATTCCCTATTCCATTAGAGTGTTATTCTAGACCTGACTCTCTGGCAGTCATGAAGGCCTGTGGTTCTGACTTGGAAACAGTCTTACTATTGGTCACTTCCCTGTAAATCCAGGGCTGCTGTTTTAGTGTAGGAGTTTTTCACTTTACTAGCTTACAGTAACTGGCTCTCTGACTGCAAAGTAAATCCTGTCTGATTCCACATGATTGTCAGGGTAATTACTCTAAAAACCGAATCAGGATCACGGCTCTTCTAACATCCCTCCAGCGGTTCTCTATTTACGGGCAAATCTGAACACTGTGGTGAGGAGTGCGAGGCCACTCACGAGCCGCCCCCAGAGTAGCTTTCTAGCATCATCTCTCGCCACAGCTTCAGCATCCCTAGCCTTTGTGTGTGTGTTCGGTCACTCAGTCCAACTCTCTGCGACCTCACAGACTGTAGCCCACCAGGCTCCTCTGTCCATGGAATTCTCCAGGCAAGCATGCTGGAGTGGCTTGCCATTCCCTTCTTCAGGGGATCTTCCTGACTCAGGGATCAAACCTGCATCTCCTATATTGCAGGTGGATTCTTTATCACTGAGCCATCCAAAAGCCATCCCTATACTTTAGACTCATCCAAATACTCGATTATAGAAACTTCTAGGTCTTTCATCTGCCTGTGTATCATCGTCCCCCCTCCTCTGCCCAGAATGACCTCCTTTTCTATGTAACTGACTCCAATTCATTTTCTAAAGATTTCTCTTCACCCACTTCAGAAAGTTCTGTGGAACCTGCAGACAGGGTTAAATGTCCCACTCTGGGCACTCGATGTGCCTGCATATCCCTCATCATAGCATCTCACCCACCGGACCCCCAATATTCCCTCCTCATCTCCCAGTGTGTGCTAAGTCACTTCAGGTGTGTCCGACTCTTTGCGACCCCATGGGCTGTAGCCCACCAGGCTCCTCTGTCCATGGGATTCTCCAGGCAAGAACACTGGAGCGGGTTGCCATTTCCTACTCCAGTGATCTTCCCGACCCAGGGACTGAACCTGTGTCTCCTGCACTGGCAGATGGGCACCACTAGTGCCACCTGAGAAGCCCCTGTCTCCCAACAGACATGCATTAATTCAAGAGAAGTGCAGTATACTGCTCAATAAAGTTCTGAATTAAGAAATGATAGATGAATTCTCAAGACAATCCTGTGTATTTTGTAGTTTCTCCAAAAATGACTTCCATTTTTTTCATTGATCTATTTCTTCCTACCTCATCCAAGATGCTTTCCCTGAACACCATCAGTTCAGTTCAGTTCAGTTCAGTCGCTCAGTCGTGTCCAACTCTTTGTGACCCCATGAATTGCAGCACGCCAGGCCTCCCTGTCCATCACCAACTCCCAGAGTTGACTCGGACTCACGTCCATCGAGTCCGTGATGCCATCCAGCCATCTCATCCTCTGTCGTCCCCTTCTCCTCCTGCCCCCAATCCCTCCCAGCATCAGAGTCTTTTCCAATGAGTCAATTCTTCGCATGAGAATGGTGTGATCACTAATCTAGAGCCAGACATCCTGGAATGTGAAGTCAAGTGGGCCTTGGAAAGTATCACTACGAACAAAGCTAGTGGAGGTGATGGAATTCCAGCTGAGCTGTTTCAAATCCTGAACACCATATGCCTCCCAAATTCTCCCTTATTGAGTGCTGGGGCTCCTTATTCATCACAGCCATCAGCTCCACACCTCCTGTTCTGCATCACACTCTGCTCTAGCTTCTTCATTATTTCATGGGTGCAATTAGCTTCTACATCTGTATCACTGAACTCTCTGTTAGAGATGTGCCTTATAGTGTCTTAAGCGTTTTAGTGTTTAAGTGTTATAGTGTTTTAGTCCAGGAATGGACATGTTTTTATAACAAGTTTGAAAATAACTGAAGGATAAACAAACTGACAGTTGCTTTTTTTTCATCTTAGTATGAAACAACTGACAAACACCTCTCTCCTGATGGCCAATACGTGCCCAGGATTTTGTTTGTTGGTAAGTAAAAGTGACGATGAGATAACACACACTCTGAACACTACACAAACACTGCCACATCTTTTCCTCTGTCCTGCGCACCCTCACCTGTTGTTTCACCACAGCCAAGGAAACGACAAAGCTGGGGTGAGGGGTGTTGGGGGATGGTGGGTCCGCTGTTAACTTTCAGTTTCACCAACTGTTTGCATTAGAAAATGCAAGCGCCTACCTATTTTCATACATGACATTTTCTCACCTGCTAATTTGAACTTTCCGTTTTCTGCCATAAGAACACCTGAGATGGAAGTACCCTATTCACTGTTTAAATGTATTTCCCCGAATTATATCCTGCCTGGAAATATTTAATCGGGCATCCTTTTGTTTTGTGCGCTGGATTTTTCTTTCTGATGCTTTTGATCATTATTTTTAGGTGTATTATGAATATGAGCCGAAAGACAAAAAAATCAAAGGAGCCATGCTCCTTCCTGCCCCTGGTACTTTACACATGCCGTCTCCTGCCTGCCCCCAGCCTGCCTCAGTATCCCCAGGCCACCTGGGTAATCACTGTCATTCACAGACCTGCTCAAAGCCCCATGATGTGCTCTTGTAGCACTGTGTTCCTCTCAATGGTCACACTTTCCTCAGTTATATTTTTCCATTTACTGGGTGATTGTTGAATAATTATTGACCCTCAAGTGGCAGAGACTAGATCTTTTTCTGCTCATCATCATATTTTCAGAATGACCCTGTGGTGGGCTGACAGTAAATATTTGTTAAATGACTGAACAAATGAATTGAATTTGGCTTTGATCAAAGTAACTCAGATGGTAAAGAATCTGCCTGCAACGTGGAAGACCTGGGTTTGATCCCTGGGTCAGAATGATCCCCCGGAGAAGCAAATGGCCACCCACTCCAGTATTCTTGACTGGAGAATCTCATGGACAGAGGAGCCTGGCGGGCTGCAGTCCATGGGATTGCAAAGAGTCAGACACAAGTGAGCAACTAACACTTTCACTTTGATCAAGGTGATACTGAAAAAAAATGGGGAAAAAAAAATCCGTAATTAAATTCATCATATAGCACACCTCACTCTGACCACGTGTAATTCATCCATGTTCACACTAACCTACAAAACAGAGAAAAAAAGTGGAGGGAGGAAAGGAGCAAGGTTGAACCAGAGCTAATCTTACAGATTTGGTCTTGTTGGGATTTAGAAGACTTAGACTCCTTACACTGAAAGGGCCTTTAGAGGTTATCCACGCACACCCCGGGCAGGAGTTCTCTTCAGCGCTCCTCTTAGGGGCAGTTTGCAGTGCCGTGCTGTGCTCGGTCGCTCAGTCGTGTCCAGCTCTTTGTGACCCCATGGGCTGCAGCCCACCAGGCTCCTCTGTCCATGGGATTCTCCAGGCAAGAACACTGGAGTGGGGTGCCATGCCCCTCTGCAGGGGATCTTCCCAACCCAGGGCTGGAACCCAAGCCTCCCAAATTGCAGGCGGATTCTTTACTGTTTGAGCCACCAGGGAAGCCCAAAGGCATTTTAAGCCCTGTCTAATTCCTCTGGTCATAAGAACCAGGTCCCAGGCAGCTTGCTCTTCCAGCTCAGTAGTTCTCCACGAGGCCGGCATATTAGAATTGCCAGGAAGATCTGAAAAATCACGTTGCCCAGGCTACCTCTCAAACCAGTTAAATTAGAATCTCACAGGGTGGGATGCAGATGTCAGTCTTTGAACGCTCTGCTGGTGACTTCCCTGGGCAGCCAGGGATTGTGAGCCAATGGTTGGGAGACTTAAAAGCTTTTCTTACGTTAATAGATTATGAAGGTGAGACCCTGTGTGTACACCAGGCAGAAGCAGAGTAGATCTTAAGTCTTTTTTGAGCAAACACACGTCAGTTTCCTGTAATTTATGTCTGCTGGTCCCAGTCCAACATTCTGAAATGACAGGGATTGTCCATCAAGTACCAGTGACAGACTTGGCATGCATGAGGCTGGGTTTCATGTGTCCTCTTCATCTAATTCTCAGGTAATAGACCACAGGCTCCTTTAATCACTCTCTTAAGGGAAGGCTGCTAGGCCTCTGTATGTCTTAACACCTCCCTTTTGGATGTATCTTGTTTATACCTTTTTTTCCTCATTAATTGATAACTTCAAGTTAAATGTAAAACATGAAAAATAAAAAGACTTAAACCTAGAGGAATATATACATAAGGGACTCTCAAATCTCTATTTTTAACATGCAGCTTGTTAACAATAAAGCAAAAAAAAAAATCATAGAGGACAACACACAATTATTTTATCTTGGCTGCTCTTAAGAGCTTGCATTCTTCTATTCAATTAAAAAAAAAAACTTTGGTTTGGAAAACTATCATTTGATGTGTGTTTCTAATTATCTAGGCTGCTCTTGGTAACATATTTCAATTATAACATAATCATTTCAAAAGTTTAAAATAATTCTTTAGTAGAGAATGCCATTGCTTTCACCAAAAACAAAATACCACTTCAACAATGTATATTACCCTGCTTTCAGGCTGCTATAGATAGAACAACAGAGTTTGTAACCTTTTCCACAAATACCACTGCCAGGCTACTGACTGCTCCCAGTCTGGCTCTGGGTACCAGCTGCGGCAGCCGGGTTGCAGACTGGATGGAGGAGAATCCCATCCAGCAGGGCATGTCGTGTTCCTTTCATGGGATGTGAATAAATACACAGGCTTTCATGGGATGCAAATAAACACATAGGCTTCCTCTGCAAAAGAGGTTCCTTTGAAACAAAATACTTCATTCCTTTTGGCTTTTTCTTTGTAGACCCATCCCTGACCGTTAGAGCTGACATCACTGGAAGATACTCAAACCGTCTCTATGCTTATGAACCTTCAGACACAGCTCTATGTAAGTGTTACCTCCTTGGAATATCCATAGAATTGCTGTTGTGATGGGTAGAGTCTACATTGGGAGGGGAAAAAAGCCGTTCTCAGAGACTCCAGAGAAACAATCTAACCATATCCAGTCTTGGTTCTTCATCAAATCACATTCATTTTGATCCCATTTTTTAAAATCTCAAAGAATTATTTACGTTAGGTGTCTTTCCCTCCAGGAGGATCCTAGGACCATATTACATGCTTTTCACGTTTCTCTTCAGCACAAATAACTCCTTCTACCACAAAACTGAGTACAATAGTAATAGTACCAGGGTAATAGTAATAATCTGCATGCTTTGTTAATTTTTTTTTCCCAAACAACAAAAGTAAAATCATTTAGTCCAGCTTTTTAGAGCTGAATTTGAGTTCAGTTTTAAAGATCAGTAGGAAAGGTGGTTCCAAATAGTTGCCAAGATACTCAATTCCCCAGGGGTTGCCATAAAATGGAAAAAAAAAAAAAAAAAAAAGTTTGAGACTGAAGGCAGAAGAACCTCAATGGGAGACTGTACCTAGCTGTGACATGTAATTAGTCCTTCTGGGAAGAAAACTGGGTTTTGTCCTAACGATCAATTTGCTCAATGACTAATGACTGTATAGACTGGCATTGTCCAATTTGTCAGCCACTAGCCACATGGAGCTGTTTAATATTAACTTTAATGAAAATTAAACAAAATTCAACAAGAGAACACTGTATTTCAAAAAGACACATGTACCACAATGTTCACTGTAGTACTATTTACAACAGCTAGGACCTGGATGCAACCTAGATGCCCATCAACAGATGAATGGATAAAGAAGTTGTGGTACAAATATATGATAGTGTATTACTCAGCCATAAAAAGGAATGAATTTGAGTCAGTTCTAGTGAGCTGGATGAACCTAATGCCTGTTACACACAGTGAAGTAAGTCAGAAAGAGAAAAACAAATATGGCATATTAACACAAATATATGGAATCCAGAAAAATGGTACTGATGAACCTATTTGCAGGGCAGGAATAGAGGACTCAGTCACAGAGAACAGACTTGTGGACACAGTGGGGAAGGAGAGGGTGGGATGGAGAGAGCAGCGTGGAAACATAAACAGTTGCTGCATAACACAGGGAGCTCAACTCCGTGATCTGTGACAACCAAGAGGGGTGGGCCAGGGTTGGGGGTGAAAGGAAGGTTCAAGAGGGAGGGGGACACATGTATAGTTATGGCTGATTCACCCTATTGTATGGCAGAAACCAATGCAACATTATAAAGCAATTATCCTACAGTTAAAAATGGAAATTAAAAAAAATTTCAATCTACAGACACAGTGACCACATTTAAAGAACTTAATGAACAAGCACTGAATATTTTTCATCATCACAGAAATTTCTATTGGGTGGCATCGACCTAGAACGTTATTTGGGGAAGGATTGTGAGGTTGTATCCAGCAGCAGGAAAGAATGTCCCAGTCCATTAGCAATGCCTCCACTGGGTGCTGAGAGAGCCAGGGGATGCACATCCCAAGTGTATTGAACATTCTTGAGATAACAGTATAAAGCTTAACCTATTAAGTCTTAACTTTGGGCTCCTTAAAGGCAGGTATTCTGCACAGGTAATATCACCATGCCTTGTAGAAAAGGAATTGAATAAACATTGGAAGAGATCTGGATTATAATGAAAGCCATTTCACGTACTTTTAGAAAAAATTTACAAGATTACCAACTATTCACCCTATGATAAAATAACACCTATTATAAATTAATTAATTAATTTTAAAAAACAGCACCTATTAAACAAGAAATAGAATACTAGAGTTTGGGGATAAACTATGACTATTAATATAATTCTGATGATGTGTTGATTCTTGTAACTTTTTCCTCTGTTAGTGCTTGACAACATGAAGAAAGCTCTCAAGTTGCTGAAGACTGAACTGTAGAGAAAACACAAAATCTGTAAGATCCTCCCTTTGTGTTGGGCCTTGAGACTGGGAACCAGAGGAGGCTTTGAAAAACCGTGGAGAAGGCTGAAGCACTGGTGAACCTACTGATTAGATGATGGTTTCATGTTACAACAGCTTTTTTTTTAAATTGGTTTTACATATACATGTATGAAAATAATATCATATGCTTCCATAGTAAGCCATGATTTTTTAAAAAATAAATCCTTTTAGGGAGTGTTCAAACTGTTCATTTTTTCCCCAACCTGGTCTTTCATGAAAAGCTACTTGGTTTCCTCACCAAATAGGATTTTTAAACACAAAGTGTTCGAAAAGGGGACAAGACAAACCTAGTTCAAGCAACAAAGCCCAAAGACAAAATTATCATCTCATCTCACTATAGTTTCTCACTGGGTGACTAAAAGTAGACGTGAGCTTGAACAACAGAAGTATCAAACAATATGCTCTAGGGGGACAGAATATCTAGAAAGGCATCCCGAGCAAATCAGTCTCTAATTGAAGAGGTTCTCCGGTGGCTCAGTGGTAAAGAGCCTGCCTGCAATGCAGGAGTCACCAGACATGTGAGTTTGATCCCTGGGGCTGAAAGATCCCCTGGAGAAGAGAATGGCAGCCCTCTCCAGTATTCTTGCCTGAAGAATCCCAGGGACAGACCACCGTGGGCTGCCGTCAATGGGTTGTAAAGACTCGGACATGAGTTAGCAGCTGAGCATTACCACTAATTGAAGACCACCTTGCCTCACTCTGGCCAGAAACTCCTATGGACACACTTGGATTTAGCAATTCATTTTTATTTAGACTTTGCTCTCAGAGAAAGCCTCTGACAGGTAGCTTTCTCCTTTAGAAGGCCAATTTTGTGAAAAGGGCATTCAGAGAACATCTGTATCCTTGAACACACTCCAATCACATCCTGAGAATTCAGTCTCATACTATATTTGGTTTCTTAAGATTTTAGAGTGCTGGTCTGAAATAAATTCAGTAAGAGCAAAGGGCAGTGACATCACCTCTAAGGGGTAAAGGTCAGAGGTCACCATCTCTCTTTGGATGGTTAAGGGGGAAGGTGTCATCAGAAATAGGAGAGCAGCTTTACCTATTTCTAACTCTGTCTTCTGCCTGACAAAAGCTGCTGCTGTGTTGTCCAGTCACTCGGTCGTGTCCGACTCTTTGCGACCCCATGGACTGCAGCATGCCAGGCTTCCCTGTCCTTCACCGTCTCCCAGAGTTTGCTCAAACTTCATGTCCATTGAGTCAGAGATGCCATCTAACCATCTCATCCTGTCGCCCCCTTCTCCTTTTGCCCTCAGTCTTTCCCACCATTAGGGCCTTTTCCAATGAATACAATGAAAAGACAAAAATTAGCAATGTGTATTCCTATGTACTTACTAATTAATACTAAGTATCACTAATGTACTTAGTACATGTGTGCTCAGTTATATCCAACTCTTTGCGACCCCATGAACTGCAGCCTGCCAGGCTCCTCTGTCCATGGGATTCCCAGGCAAGAACACTGGAGTTGGTTGCCATTTCCTTCTCCTGGGGATCTTCCTGACCCAGGGATCGAACCTGCATGCCCTGCATTGGCAGGCATGTTCTTTACCACTGAGCCACCTGCAAAGCCCACTAATGACTTCAATACATATTTAATCTCACATTCATTATTATACAAAATTCCTTTATCATCCAACCTCCACTGCCTTCCTTAGCCCCCAAATGGTTGTGGTGGTCTGTGCCATGCTTTGTATATTGGTTATCTATTGCTTGTCTTAATTAACTTTTTGTTTGTTTGGATAGAGCCCTTCTGAGTAGGTCCTTTGGCATTAGTAACTTTCCCAGTTAATACTTTCTAAAATACTTTCCCTCACACAGTACTGTCAAAGAGCTCTGCACTAATCTGTTCTAAGCCTATACTGATGATTTAAATCCTGAACAAAACTATCACCAGAGAGACTGGGTGCCCTTCTTGTAAGTAGGTAACCTACTGTGCTTAAAAAGGTAAAATGTTCCATTTAGAAATGTCTCTGAAGGTTAGCTGGAGGAAAAAAAAGACATTTCTACTTGAATAAACTAACATTTTGAGTAACAACTTCTAAGCTATTCAGGTTTCCCTTATTGTACAATGAAAGTGGTTGTTCTTTTCTTTTTTTTTTAAGTTGGGCTGATACGAAATATGATTAAGGCTTTAAAATTTATTGAATGTTATTTTAGCAACCCATAAAATTTATAAAATATAAATACATCTCTAAGAAGCCTAATGTTAAGGTCCCACAGGAAAGTGGCAGAGCAACAGTCATTTAAAAAAAACTCATCAACTTTGACCCAGTTTCCTCTACTTGCAATAATTTGTCCCAATTAAATAATTCAAGAGAAATTGTTCTGTGAAGATGCCTATGGCAACATTATTTAAACACCACCTCCAAATCTAATGATTACTTGTTCACTAACAGAAAATGCACTATATTGTCATCAATAAGTTATAAACATCATATAGAGAAACAACAAAGACAAGTGAAAAAGAGTTTTTAGGAGTTTCTATGCTATAACTGCAGGTACAGGAAATGTGTCTGCACACAGGTTAGAAAGAGAAGTTGCAAACATAAAAACCATTGTTTTAGCTCATGGAAATGTTAAGAGTGCCTGCTCTTTCTACCAAGCCCTTTACTGCCATCTCACAATCTTTCCTTTGCGTTTAAATAAACTTACATGAAAGCATACCTTGAGAGAGAAACGGAAGAATGCTTTAAGACTAGAGTCTTATTTCAAACAGCTGAATAAAACTGTTGGTAACCTAGACAGGATATAAAATGGTGCAGCTACTATGGAAAAACATATGACCGTTCCTCAAAAAATACAGAATTATCATACATCTGAGAAGTCCACTTCTGAGTAGGTACCCCAAAGATATCTATACACTCACATTCATAGCACCATTGTTCACAACACTTTGGAGGTGGAAGCAAACCAAATATCCATCGATGAATAAACGGGTAAACAAAATGTGTGATATACATATAGAATGGAGTATTATGTAGCCTTTAAAAGAAGGAAATTCTGACATAGGCTATAACATAGATGAATATGGAGGACATTATGCTAAGTGAAATAAACCAGCCACAAATTCTGCCCCATTTCAATATGAGGCATGTGTATCAGTTAAATCCATAGAGTCAAAGTAGAATGGTGGTTGCCAGCTGCTACAGGCAGGGAAAAGATGAGGGGTTATTATTGAACAGAGTTTCAGTTTGGGAAGATGAAAAAAACTCTAGAAATAAGTGGTGGTAATGGTTGTGCAACAATGTGAATGTACTTAGTAACACCGAACTACATACTTGAGGCTTAAAATGATAGATGTTATGCTATGTATATTTTACCACCTTCAATTTTTTAAATCAGTTTTATCTGAGGCCCCACAGCATGCAGGGGAGCAGGCAGGGACAAATTCTGGGAAAAAATTAGTAACAAGAAGCATCTGTAAAAGTCATTTATGTAGACCATCAACATACCTGACTACACCTGTTTTAGAACTGTGGCCTTCAAAGGACCAGCTAACTCTGCTCTGGTTTTCTGCTTGCCTGATGCCTTCAGTAATCCTAGGTAGCTACCGAGGTCCCATATTTAGTAATCCCTGGTGAGAACAGAGGCTGAGAGGGAGAAGAAAGAGAGCTCAAAGGCAAGAACGGCACTTTCCAGGGCCCCACCAACAAGCAGACTTCAAAGGCCAGATGAAGTTAGCTGACTTACTATAAGGCCACTTGTCAAGTGGTGACCTCACCAACCTGTCAAAAGCAAGATCCCCCAAGTAAGCAGAGTGGTTTCACCCTCCAGGTGGTGGCAAAGTCCATTCTTCGATATATTTTAACTCACAGGCAACTCCCTGAAGCCCTTCTCTGCAAAAGAACTCCAAAAGCTGAGTTTCCTGAAGGGAGGGGAGAGAAAAGAGAGAGGAGGGGAGGAGAGGGGAGTGGGGAGGAGAAGGGAAGGCAGGGGAGAAGCAGCCTGGCACTTGGAGGGGGAAGAGGGGGTCTGCTTTTCCCCTTTCCCACTGTCTCAAGAGTCATTTCAAGGACTACAACTGTCATTGACTACAATTGTGATAGTGACATTCCAGAAACATTTCAGCATGAAAAGCTCTGTCTGGTCTCTTTTTTCCTTTCTCCCTCTCCCTCTGGGGTCAGGTGGAAGTGTGGGGTGAAGGGCACCGCCCCTTTAAAATTATCTAGAAAACATTCTCTGAAAACCCACCTTGTAATTAATTGCACCTGGCACAGAGAGCCTGGTGTAAAAATCAACTGCTAGCCTCAAACATACCGAGGGCACAACAGCTTTAGACAGACCCCTTTTCTGATCCAGACACCCAGACAATGGTTTTTCACCTTATTGTCATCTCCAATAAAACCACTGACATGTGAATGCCCCTATTTGCATAACCATGACGTCTGAAAGTGTTTTTCCCCTAGAAAATACTACGTAGAAACATGATTCTAACTTCCTCACTACCAGCTAAATGGTGAAACAGTTTCACATATTTACACAGTGCATTTTCAAAAGAACAAATAAACTTAAACAGGGCTAAACAAATATTTAGAAAAACAGTGTGAGCTTGTTTCTGGCTGAAGGAAATGAAGAGCTAAAAGCCACTCTTCTGGTTTCTTTTTCCTCTGAAAGGTTCCATGCAGCAACATATTCCTGAGGTTGAAAATGTATAACTGGTTTTCACAGCAAAATTACGGTGGCTCGGACACAGGACCTGAGAGGAATTTAAGCTATATGAGCTGAGATTTCTAGAATGTATAGCCTCAAAATTTTCCATTTGTAGTAGCATTACGTTTTTCTAAAACATTTCTCTATGTGAAATACATATACAGAGAATGAGAATTTTTTAAAGCCGAGTTTGTCTTTTTTAGTAAGTGCTAGGTTTAGAAGGAAGAAGCTCTAGAGTCTTTAGTCCTCAGTCTGTTGTCGGTCAAGACAGACCCTGATTTGACATGCACCCTCCTCTGAATTCACAAAATGTTTTTGTGGCAAAATTTCTGTGCACACAGACAGCGGCCCTCCCATCATCCTGGGATCAGTCAGACCTCAGCAGGTTCACCAACAGCCATCTGGGACTCAGAGGTTAGTGGCCCTAAAGAGTCATGCTTCTCAATCCCGGGGCTGTAACTGAGTTGACCTAATTAATGCTGTTGCAATTAGAGCACAAACCAAAGCTATGGGTTGCTTTTCTCTGGAACAGCCCCTTTCCACATAGAATCATTCGTACCAAGAAAAAGTATTCTATTAGGAGATTCCAGAACCTCATGGAAACTTCAAAATGCAACAAAGCAAATGGGGAAAATACAAAATGCTCTAAAGGAAGACAGAGTCCAGAAATCTCACTTCCTTCATGTGCCACAATCTCATGGTACAAGTGGAAACATTTTTAGGGTTGCCCTGAGCCCTGAGGGAGAACAGAACATGTCACCCCAGCCTCTCTGGCATAAAGATCATTGTGAGCTGATTACGTGAGGGGAATCACTGACTGAAACCGCCCACCCTGCTCAGGCAATCACAGAAACCATCTGCATGAGTTATTTTATAACAGGAGATCCTGGTAAGGAACATGGAACTAACAGGTTACCACCAACCAGAAGAATTCAGGTCGAAAGGTTGGAAGGCGACAGGAGATGCGAGTCCATATGTCGTCCCAGAATCCTCCTCGCTGGAATCCATCTTGACTGAGAGACGTGTGAGCCACTGGGAAGGACCCTGAGTCAGAAAGATCGGCCAGAGACAGCCCGGAAACTAATCGCATCACCACAAAACCCAAGACAGCGAGCCACATGGCAGAAGAGTCCTCTGGGGCTCCCTTACCCTGCTGCTCTCCACCCAGGTGGCCCTTCTCAACAAAGTCTCTTGTTTTGTCAGCCTGTGTGTCTCTTTGGACAATTCACTTCTGAGTGTTAGACAACCGCCCAACTCTCGGGACCTGGAAAGGGTCCCCTTTCTTGCAACAATTATTTTGGAGGAACAACAGACAGGAGAAGCTCGGAAAAAAAGAGTAGAAACTTACTCTTCTGTAAGATAAACTTACATTTCAATCTCCATTTGTAAATACGTCTCCTTCTCTGTACCAGGAAGAGAAGCATGATTCCAAATCACCAAAAACTCATATCAATGGTGCTGGCTTAAAACTGCTAACAAACCTCATCCTTGTTTACTGCGCCTTTCCTGGTAACTTCCCATAACTGGCTTCCCAACCACCACACACACACACACACACCACACCCCTGGTAACTTCCCATAACTGGCTTCCTGACCACCACACACACACACATACCTGGTAACTTCCCATAACTGGCTTCCTGACCAACACATACACACACACATAAACACACACACACACATACCTGGTAACTTCCCATAACTGGCTTCCTGACCACCACACACACACACACACCCCCTCCCCCCGGTAACTTCCAATAACTGGCTTCCTGACTACCACACACACACACACATATACCTGGTAACTTCCCATAACTGGCTTCCTGACCAACACATACACACACACATAAACACACACACACACACACACCTGGTAACTCCCCATAACTGGCTTCCTGACCACCACACACACACACACACACACACACACACACACACACACACACCTGGTAACTTCTCATAACTGGCTTCCTGACCACCACACACACACACACACACACACACACACACACACACCTGGTAACTTCTCATAACTGGCTTCCTGACCACCACACACACACACACACACACACACACACACACACACACCCACCTGGTAACTTCTCATAACTGGCTTCCTGACCACCACACACACACACACACACACACACACACACACACACACACACACACCTACCTTTCTCTTGCCCTTAGCTAACATGGTATTAAGACAATGGCTTGAGCCATCTCAAAGAGTTAATCTGTCTTTCTGGATATTTCCTATACATACATGAGGTATACATGTTAATAAACGTCTGTTGGTTCTCTTGTTATCTGTCATTTATTAAGTGGAGTCTGTGTCAAGAACTCAGGAGAATAGAGGGAAAATGGTTCTTCTTCATCTACAACAGCGTGGGAATTGCACCAAGAGAATTTAGCTTTCTTAAAAGATGAGCCAGTCTGTCAGAGGCATGTAAGTACCCACCAACAAAATGCTTTAAAATTCTATATATAGGTCAGCCATTTCTCCTCTTTCTTGCTCTAAAAGCATCAAAACAATTACTAATCAAATATCATATACTACATAAAATATGACAGGTAATTAGTAGTGACAGGAAAGAACTTCTGTATTTCCCCCCACCGAGATAAGCAACTTCTCTTTTAAAATACAATTTTCACATGGAGAAAATAGACACTGAAACATTTCAAGAAAAGATTCTGGCATGACTTACTGGTGCGGGAAGTTAATTCCACGGTTGGATTACAGACTTAAATAGCAACTCAGTTCAACAAACCCAAAGCAAAAGAGAGAATTCCACTTCACTTAATTCATTTATCAACCTTTCCATTACTTTCTTTTAATTCAAACATCCAAAGACGAAGAAAGGTTTCCATACTTTAATTTTTTAACATAATATACAGAACCACAATACTATCTAAATTTCAAATCATGGGAGATCACATTCAAATATGCTTGGATTTGACAAGCTGCTGTGACAATACTGAGAAATTTCATGAGAAGGGTATTTAGAATTTGTAAGATAATCAAATATTGTTTTACTATGTGAGCCAATGAATTAATAATAACTTGTTTAAAAAGGCAATCTTTTGGACTTCAAATTATTATAAAAGAATACCAAGATTATATATAGATATGCTTTCTGAATTTCTCAAACTCATTTCATTTTGAAGGCCAAAGGTAAACGTTACACATGAGGACATTCAGGAAATCATTTCTCCTTTTCACTTACCTGTAAAAATCAAAACCTAAACCATACTTTCCTAAAGACACGACTATTTCTAGACTACATTAGTGTGATCAGAAAGACTACTAGAACTAACTTATCACTTTTATATTAACAATATTCACCACATCACTTCTTTCCTAAAAGGACAAAAAACTGGGGAGTTTAGATTTCCCATGTTGAACTTATAATAATCTCATACTTTCTGGCTTTAATAAACTTCAACTCTTTTTTTCCAGTGAGAACTATCTATACAGCACAGTGCCATTTAACAATTATTCCAGTGAGATGTACATTAAGAGTCACAATATGATCAACACAATAGTGCCTTACAAAGTTTTTCTGCAGGTAAAAATGCTAAGAAAGGCCACAGTAGACAGTGCCAGACACTGTGAAAAACAGCAGATTACAGCTACCACTGAGGTTCAGAGGAGACCACAAGTTTCAGATTTGTTTCAGCGATGGAAAAAGAAAAACGTTTAGAGAAACATAAAAATATATAACTCCACCGTCAATAATGTAATTTTTCAGGTACTGTTTCCTTAAACAGGCAAATTAGCTTAATTTAGAAGATGTGTACAAGATCAGCATATGAAAGATGTTCCTTGTTTTCTCATCAAAGGAATGCACTAGGATTAGCACGAGGGTCTTTCTGGTTCCTGTATCTGTAGGTCAGCCAAACTCCCAGGATCTGGAAGGGAAGCAAGAAAAGAAGAAAAAGAAAGTAACAGTTGTGCGTGTTTACTCAGTTGACCCATAAAATAATCTGAACTCTCTGAAGCACTTTGTATTGCTTGTTCAAGGAGGAAGAGATTTCTTTTTAAAATGTAGTAAGTAACCCAAATTAGATGCCCTAAGAAAAACTGAACATTAGGCTAGGCCAACTAATGGCGCTCTGAGCTTGTCCACACCATAATCCTCAGAACCTGTGAGCATGCTATCTTACACCATAATAGGGACACTGCAGACATAACTGTGTTAAAGCTCATGAGATAAAGAGATCACGAGAGTGAACTCTGTGATGTAATCACAAGGGTCCTTGAAAGAGGGAAGCAGGAAGGACAAAAACCAGAGATAGAGCCCAGACGTACAGCTCAAAGGCAATGTGACAACAGAGGCATTGGCAAGGAGAGTCAGAAGGCGCCATGCTGCTAGCTTTGAAGATGGAAAAATGTCAATTTGGAATCGAGCCAAGGAGCGCAGGCAGCCTCTAGAAGGTAGAAAAGGCAAGGAAACACATCTCTCCTAGAGCTTCCAGAAACAGTCTCTACTTGAAGCTCCTGACCTCCAGAAGTTTAAGACAGTAAATCTGTGTTGCTTGAAGCTACTTACAAGTGTGATTACTTATTAGAGTGCAAAAGGAAGCAAATACAAACACTAACTTGTCTTAATAGCTAAAATATCATATGTTTTGCTAATTCAAACTAAGTTCAGTGAAAATTAAGCAATAACAAAAACCCTGCAATAAATACATTTTCCAACACAGATCATAAAAAACGTAATTCCTACCTCTCCAAAGGTGGGGAGATGTATACTTTCAGAAAAGTAATTAAATAGTGATTGTCACATTTCCCTCACCATGTTCACTACTGCAATAACCAATAGAACCTATCATTTTTTTAAATAAGAAATGTGTTCATTCTGGTGGTCCTGCTACCTCAAAGCTGATTTATTTAAAATACTCAAAAATTCTTGGACAAAATTTAATGAAACAAAATGAAATTCAAATTATATTTCCATATTTCAGACCTAGGCCAACTTTTAACCTAAATTTTGTTTGTTCAACTTCATAACTACTCATTAGCTATTGAAACTCAGAGAAGGCAATGGCAACCCACTCCAGTACTCTTGGCTGGAAAGTCCCATGGACGGAGGAGCCTCGTGGGCTGCAGTCCATGGGGTTGCAAAGAGCCGGACGCAACTGAGTGACTTCCCTTTCACTTTTCACTTTCATGCACTGGAGAAGGAAATGGCAACCCACTTCAGTGTTCTTGCCTGGGGAACCCCAGGGACGGGGGAGCCTGGTGGGCTGTCGTCTATGGGGTTGCACAGAGTCGGACACGACTGACGCGACTTAGCAGCAGCAGCAGCAGCTGTTGAAACTACCTCTAGACAACAGCGGTAAATCCAAAATTTTCTCCATTTACCACAGTAATAATTCCCGAGTTACTGTAAAACTCATGACTGGCAGAGGAGTTCCCTGGTGGCCTAGTGGTTAGGATTCTGGGCTTTCATTGTCATAGCCTGGGCTCAATACTTGGTTGGAGAACTGAGATCCCACAAGCTGTAAGGCATGGCCAAGAAAAACAAAAAAAAAGGAAATTCATGACTGGCAATGTTTATATAGTTGTTACAACATCTAAGGATGTAGGGGCTGCTGGTTTGTGAGGTGAACCAAAGAAAGATAAGTCTAATTTAGGAAATAGCAACCCACTCCAGTACTCTTGCCTGGAGAGTCCCAGGGACAGCAGAGCCTGGTGGGCTGCCGTCTATGGCGTCGCACAGAGTCGGACACGACTGAAGCGACTTAGCAGCAGCAGCAGCAAGGAAGTACAAAGTCTGGTTTGGAGTCTGTATGACGAGGCAGGGATGGGGGGAATTTACTTAAACATACAAAGAGTACTTTGTGTCTAGCTCTGTTCTTCACACTTCACAAATTCATACCATTTGATCAAAAATTATATGATAGGAATTGTCATTGTCCTCATTTTACCAATGAGGGAACTGAGGCATGGAGAGGGTTAAGTAACTGGATGACAATCACCCTGGGCATGAGTGCTAGAGCCAGATTCAAATCTGGGGTCCATGCAGCTAATTATTCTGTTGCTTGAGAGAAGAATCTGATGTGGTACTGGCCATTCTCAGGCTAACAACATTCTATCTGCCATTTCAGCCACACTCATATTACAGGACTGAAATCCTTTCACACTGAGTAACTTCTCCACCACCCCTCAACCTGCCCGACCATCATTTCCCTGCCCCTGTCTCAGAAACATCGGCACACAGGGAACTTCTGGTTATAAGTTTTGAGATTGTTGAATACTTTTATTATCAACCCAGGATACAAGCTGATAGTGCAAGTTACAGTCCTTAGGGGAAATAGGGCCATCAAGTAAATTAAATACTCATAACCTGGAGCCATATTCTACCAAAGTTTAATTCCTCCAATTCAACTGTGACAAAAGGAGACCACCTCTTCTGTGTGTCCCACTGCCAAACCATCTCCTTGCAACCAGGGAGAGCATGACAGGGAGGTCATGCCCAAAGTACAGAAAGATCCAAGTTGTATACTGGATTTTTAGATGACAAAGGTGCTCATGATTTAAAGATTTTCAATGGTAACTTTGACTAGACCTGATCATGAACTCTGCTGATTCTAGAACCTATACCCAGGACATTTTATGTCACCAAAGTACAATTTTATAAAATGTCTATGTAGAGTGTGCAACAAGTGTGTCCTTTGCTATTTATTTTTATATTTATTAAATGTAGAAAGATGTAACATAATACACAAAATTGTTAATGTTGATGATTTGAGTAGGTAACTTCAGGTAGTAGATCCAGTCTTTCAGCTTCACAATTTTCTGTATTTTCCAAAAGTTTCTACAAAGCATAGGCACTAACTTTTAAAACTTTTTTTTTTTAATTTTAAATCAATGTTTCTTTGATGGTTTAAATTTATTTTCATGTGTTACAAAATAGTTCAAACGAACTCTTTCTATTTCTTCTATGACAAGAAATCATCAGCTAGTTAGACTCATCCCTTCAAGTTGAGAATTGCTGATTCTGTGAAATACTGAATAAAAATTTCAAAAGAGAAAGTGTATACACCCAAAAAAATATCAGATTGGATAGAATGTTATTAAAATCTCTAGTTAGGCTTCAAAAGGAATTGGTGTATAAAATATAAAGAAGGATTCCATGAAAGAACACTTGCGAAATCTAAGACCCAAGAGTTTATACTCTTAAATAATTAGTATTTTAAAGAAACAGTGGGGCTGGGAGGAATGAACAGAGCACAGAGGATCTTTAGGGCAGTGAATATACTCTGTATGATACCACAGCAACGGATATATTTGTCTGAACTCATAGATCATACAACGCGAAAAGTGAACCCTAACGGAGGTGATGGACTTGGTGTGGTTACGATGTGCCAGTATGGGTTAAGCGTGACAAACGCAGCATCTAGTGAGTAGTCGTGATAGTGGGGGAGGCTGTGCATGGGCGGGAGCGGAGAGGGAGATCCTGGACATCTTTGTTCCGTACTCTCAGTATCATTGTGAACTTAACTGCTCTAAAAATACAATCCTCTTTAAAAAAATATGCATAGCTGAAGCAGCGTGACCTGATGAGAAGAAAATGGAGCTGCTCAAAAGGATTAAATTCTCAAAATATATCCCAGATATAAAAAAGAAACCACGTGGCCACTGACTCTGGCTAATAAAGCATATTCAGATTGGTCATTCTGGTATTTTTACCATCTATATTTTCAAGTTTTTATGACAAAAATCCAGTTTTCTTTTAAAGGAAAGATAGGAAATGTGTACAGAATTGTTTTCAAGTGGTATATGAATTTTCTTGGATCGATGCCACGACCAACCCAGAAGTAAGATGGCTCTTTCCTGAGAAAAACTAAAATGAGAAAATGCTTAGATTAGAAAGGGATGTTAGGGGAAACTTCCTTAAAAAAGTGACTACTGAGCTTGGTCTTTATCTCCACTTTGATCATTATAGCTAAGAGTGGACTTTTCATTCTTGAAGGGAAACAAAAATTGAGTTAGAATAAAATATGTAAAACACACACACACATACATGTATATAATGTGCTATCTATATTAATTATACATTTTATACATATGTATATATACATTATATGCATAAATGCAATACATGTCACACACAATTAAAATGAGATCTAATGTGTAACATGGTGACTGTAGTTGATAATACCATATTGTATAATTGAAATTGGCTGACAGAGTAGAATTTAAATGTTCTCACCAGAAAAAATAGGTAAATGTTAATTAAATTGATGGGAGAATCTTTTCACATGTATAGTGTAGTGTAGTAGCATTAAGTCGCTCAGTTGTGTCCGACTCTTTGTGATTCCAGGGGTTGTAGTCTGCCAGGTTCCTCTGTCCCAGGGATCAAACTCAGGTCTCCTGCACTGCAGGCAGATTCTTTTACCATCTGAGCTACAAACAAGAGCTTCCACATGTATACATCCGTCAAATCATCATGATGTACACTTTAAATACCTTACAATTTTGTCTATTTACCTCAATAAAACTGAGATATATGTATGTATTTTTATATTTAGTTGTACAGAGAGAAATAAACTTGTAGGCCCAAGATGAAGCTGCTATACTATTATCCAGAGTGCCACATCAGCGAGTAAAAATATTTGGGTAACTTCTGTGTCCCTGTAAACTCTCCGCTTCACCAGAAGTGCAGCATATTCGGCCAGCCAATCCCCAAAGGCCAAGCCAACTCTAGACCTTCTCCTCCCAAACAAGACTGACTCTCTGGCCCCAGCTAACGAGATATTTTCTATTATTCTCTTCCTTATTCTTCATCGTATAAAAGCTCCTTGCCTTCTGCCTTATTCTGCAGTTCTCCAAAAGAAGACTTTCCACAAAGTGTCAAAGTTTGTTCGTATCACCTATACTGTCTACTTTAACCATTTTTAACATATATAATCAAAATGAGAGAGGCCTTTCTAAACATACAAATCAACTGGGTAAACCATATAGGTAAAAGCAATAAACTAACTATGTAAAAGTAACATCTATAAATTTTATTTAAAAGTCATAAAAAAGTGAAGTCAATGCCCAAGAAATTGCAAGCAGTACAACAAGCCAAGCACAGTGACAGACAAGAGGAAGAGGGGATGGGAGGGAAGGCAGGAAAGAAAAGCAGAACAGACAGCCTTCTGTGTGGCTGGTGAGCCCCCATCCCTGGGCCCTCCTTTCTAGATACTTTCTGGGCCCTGCGGCCCGCTCTCCTCATCTTTTAAAAAAATTTCCCCTTTTTGGCATAGATTGAGTGACAGGGGATCCAAAGGGCCTTGACCGAGACAGACTTTAGGCAGGCAACTGATAGAAGAAATGCCAGTGGGCCAGAAACACATGAATTTATTTTCAGATTCACTAGTCACATTTCCAAAAGAGCAAGCAAACTGTAATACTATTTACACCTATTAAACTAGCAAGTATCTTTTAAGATAAAAATATCAAGAATTAGTACTTAAATCAAAAGTTGGTAGAATCTCCCCCAAATGGCCATTTGGCAATATTTATCAAATTCTTTTAAAATGCCCACATACTGAATGTATCATAGTTTACTTTTGGAGGTGTACTCAAAGAAAAAAACTAGAGAATACAGATAAAAAATTACATACAAGGAAGTTAACTATGGAGTTACTTATTATAGGAACATACTGAAGGGGAAATTAAATATCCAAGAAATTAAATGAGAGAGTGAACTTCAAACATACAAAACATTTAACATTTTTCTGATTTTTTTTTTAAAGATAAATGCTTATTCTTACAATAGCCTACCATATATTTCTATAGTTATGTGCACAATCTCACCTAACAGCATTACTCTATACATACTATTCTATTATATGTCTAAAATAGGGGAGTAACAAGAACAATTAACACAACAATCATAGGGGTGCCAGCATCTTTTTTTAAGTGGGCATAATATGTACAATTTACTCATGTCTACAAACCAGCAGCTAAACACACAGCACCTGCCATATATCAGGCATTATTCTAAATATTGCAAGCTTTATTAATATATATACTAGCTCCTTTAAGTATCACAACAACTCTATGAAATAAGGGCTTTCCGTTATTATGCCTGTTTGTAAAGATGAAGAAACAGAAGCACAGAAAGAGAAAGTTACTTGCCCAAGGTCAAACCTATTTAACCTGCTTAGCTAGTAAGCAGAGTAAGTAGGTTTCTAACCACACAGTGCATTGTTTAACTATTGGCTCTTTTCTACTAAACTCAAATTTAACCAGCTCCTTATTGGAAAACAAGCTGGCCCAAAGGTCCACTGTTACAAACAATAAACATTCTTGTGTATCCATTTTACAGAGTTATAGGAACATCTCCATGAAATAAAGCACTGCAGGCAGAATTTATGAATTAAAGAAAAAATTTAATTTTAATATGTAGTGACAATTCAGATGTATCAAAAATGTCCATGGTTATCAACCATTCAACAAAAATAATGAGGAATTCTGCATTCCTCAAAAATTACCAAAATAATATGCATGTGGTTTTGCTTAGATGTATGTCAATATAATAATACACTAATATAATATAAATATTATATAGATAAGAAATTCATAACTGTGGTTACTTACAGATTTTAGAAGGCTAGGAACAAAGGGGAGTGAGGGATGGAGTTGGAAGGTAATTTTCCAAAGTAAACCTTTATGTAAACATATGTGGGTATACTACACATTAACAGATATATTAAACAATGTGAAGGTGCTACCTATGCCAAAATTATATTTAAAGTTATAATTTATCATACAACTCTAGAAATAGAAGAGACCCTAGAGATGACTCAGTCTAGTCTCTTCATCTGTTTATTTTATTTTACATAATTTAATGATCAAGCATTTCCTTAAAAAGGAAGCTCTATCTTCTGATTTCAAGCCAGGGGTCCTCCTATTGCAATATTAGTTCTCAGTGAAAACATCCATCAATACGTTCCAAAAGTTCAGTGCCATGCTAAGGCAAAATGCCACGCCCTCATGCCCTAGAAAACAGAAATCCCTGTTTGTCCCTGTGACAAAGGTGTGAAGATACTGAGTTATGTGCACATACCTCTGTAAAACTGAAGAAGAGGCCAATGCCACCGACAAATCTCAAAACCTCTCCCGCATACCTTCCTATTATTGGAGCACAGGGTGAGCAGGGGTGGCTGCTTTTCACACAGCTCTGTATCAATTAAAAAAAAAAAGAATTTGTATTGAAAAGTACATTTATAATGAGAAAGTTTAAAAAAAAAACCCACCCACATAAAAAATAGTGTCTGGAATATCATATCCAATTGGAGACCATTCTTCTTTAGCAGTGTCCAAAATGGTTTTAGAAAAGGCAAAGGAACCAGAGATCAAATGGCCAACATCCACTGGATCATGGAAAAAGCAAGAGACTTCCAGAAAAACATCTCTTTCTGCTTTATTGACTATGCCAAAGCCTTTGACTGTGTGGATCACAATAAACTGTGGAAAATTCTGAAAGAGATGGGAATACCAGACCACCTGACCTGCCTCTTGAGAAACCTATATGCACGTCAGGAAGCAACAGTTAGAACTGGACATGGAACAACTGACTGGTTTCAAATAGGAAAAGGAGTACGTCAAGGCTGTATATTGTCACCCTGCTTATTTAACTTATATGCAGAGTACATCATGAGAAACATTGGGCTGGAAGAAG